>NC_142773.1:37108283-37408283 GCF_988280905.1 Pimephales promelas | reverse complement strand
AAAGACTGCTTCTACAAACATCTGTGAAAGAATGGGTCTCGCTCACGTAAAATCAGAGCGGGGTCAGCGCATGCTGAGGCGTGCAAAAGTCGCATGCAAAGTTTCAATTCTGTTTTGACATGTACACAGTAAATTACTGTTATGTCCGTGGGTCAATTTGACTTGTATTTGAATTTTCTAAGGCAGACCCAGAATAGCATTTCTTTGTTGTATTTTTTTTTTTTTAATACCCCATGATGTTTAAAAAAGTAGCTTGTCTCCACTTATTTCAATACAGAAAAATATTGTGAGCTATAGATGGTAAAAATGAGCTATCACTTCCTATTTCAGTCTATCTGAAAAGCTATTAAACCTGTTGTATTTCTTGACATTTTGTCTCTCATTTATGAACATGCATGGCATGCAAAGTTTAAACATGTCGATGTGTTGTGAAATGTGCATTCGCTCAGTTTGACCCACACAGGGAGCTATTCAAAAGCAACAGTACGTGCCCTCTTGCCTGTCTTTAGTGATGCCTGAAGTTCAATCAGATTAAGTTATGGGTTATACTTTCACTGATTGGCTGATCAGGGACAAAGCAGCTTTGTGTTTGAAATTCATATATGCAATTATTTGCATATATGCAAAAAGCACACTTTCTGTGTGCTCATCTTGTCAGAAGTAATTTCTTGAATTTATGAAACGAGTCAACAGAAGAGAGAACTTAGTGAAAGTAAACAATGTTATTATACAGAAATATTCAAAGGTTCAGTTATGATGTTTTAAGTATAAAAGGAAAAATGAATTGCATCCCATATTTTTTTCATAATGTTTGATACGTGTTGATATTAAAAGTTAAGATATTAAATTGTGTGGTTTTTGGAAAATTGTATTGAATCCAATTAGGGTCAAGTTGGTCATCACGTACACAGAAATCGAACAGCATGAGGGTTTAACCCTATAGATTACAAATGGTGTGGCATTACGTCTCAACATTTTTGGCAATAAAGTGTACGTTCGATAAATAAAACCTGCTTAATATGTTGTTTGTATGTGGGTGATTTGAGGTCTTTTAATATTTTGTGGTACACATTAAAAGCAAATAGCCCAAACCTTTCTCTTTTTAATTAGCAATTTCAACATGTTAGTTTTCTCAAGTTTTTAGTTGAAAAGAAATGTTGTGTTAATGGCCCCTAAGTTTTTTACCAATGTTGTCCTCTTGGGCAGGGAAATTAGTAAAAATTAAAGCATGATGTCTGCAGATTCATAAAAATTACTTTTCAAAAAGGGGGGAATTATTTGGGATTATTTGTGTTATTAAACATCAGAATGATTTGCATTTAGAATAGAAACATTTGATTTGTGTACACCAATGTAGACTAGACTCCGATTTACTAACATATCCGTAAATAAGTCAGGAAAACGTATAATTCACAATATTTAAATGTAGTTGAAAACTGTCATAAAAAATGTCCCCTTAGAGACAATTAAATCCTTTAATAACTGTTTACACAATCTTAGTGAACAAGCTGAGGGATCATTATTCCAAAATATAACCATTAAGGTTTCACTATTTGGTGAAAATTATTAATTAATGAATTCACGGCTCATATTGAGCAATACAATTTAATGTTGTGTGCATTGGCAATTCAACAACATGTTGGATATGAAGTTTAGGCCTACACCTGTCTAAATTTGCGTAATCTTGCTACATTTAAATTTACACCACGGCATAATTGGTATGTACACTTAATGAATTATTGCAAAAAAGTGACATTTAAATGATATTCTGACATTTTCTCTAATTTTATCTAACATACTTTAATGTGAAATACAGGTTTTTTTTCGACAGATATGGTAGATTTTACAGATGTAAAAAAGTATTTTTATTAGTGAAAAAAGAGAGAATTAAGACAAAATGCTAGCTTTTATCTCCACAAATCTCCCCATACTTTTTATATAATTTCACTAAAACTTTGACTGATATGTGGAATAAAAATCCAGTAAAGGATTTTATAAACATTTTATAAACATAAAGTGTAAAAAAAAAAATCACTACAAAGAAATTATAACCTGTGGAGTATGTGTGGATATTTTAAAGGAAAACTGAATCATATGCAGCAAAAATAAGACTTGAGTGAGAAAATGCATTCAATAATTATAATTTGTAAAAATCACACATCATGTTCCCATTTTATTTATTTCATATGCGCTTCAATCACACTTACCTCAATCATGACATGACAGAGTTTACCCCTCACCGAACACATGGCATGTTGTGCCACTGGGCTACTCTTTTAAGTCAAGTTTTTATGACTGTATGTGATTCCAGTTCATATTAGATATCCATAAGTAGGCGTCCTCTGATTTCTACTTGCCAATAGGCCAACTTAGAAAAGCGACTCAACTTACCCCACTCCCCAAATGGCATTTGTTCAGTAGAATGACCCCACGTAACTGTTTTCACACCTACCACCCCTCTCCGCTAGGGGGAGCGCGTTTCCCCGGGCAGTCGGCGTCAATGAAAGCAATACAAAACCCTCTGTAAGGAGAGCACAGGGAAGCTCTCCGAGTAGCCTCGGCATTCCTGACCAAAATAAGCTTCTTTATCACACATTTCACGGATTATTCTCTCTTCTCAACAGGCGGGATAGAGTGAAATAAGAGTATGGATCAGTAATCGCCCTTTAAACCAGTCAGCTCATGGAATATTTGCGCTGATATCGAAGATTCCTGGGAACTCCGGAGGAGAAAGAACGGGATTAGCAACAAAAAAAAGAAACTCAACTGGCGGGTGTAAACGAGCAAAAGCCCATTCTGGAGGGGCATCAGGGGAACCCCCTGCGCTGGATGACCGCCGATTACTTCTCCCCAGCGGTCTGCAATGGGGGAGACTAAAGTTATCTACCATCTCGACGACCAGGAAACTCCATACCTGGTCAAACTGCCCATCCCTGCCGAAAGGGTCACTCTTTTGGACCTGAAAAATGCTCTCAAGAAACCAAACTACAAGTTTTTCTTTAAATCTATGGACGATGACTTTGGGTGAGCCTACCGTACATTAGTTTTCTAAGCAGTTGTGCATGTTTTCTCGGGTTTAGCTTACAATTCCAGCTCCTCACACGCTTTCTCCTCTTGTTTGGATCAGGGATCGACTGCCATGATCCAGGCTGATATAATATATCCCTCATTAGTTACGTTGGACGCACTTGTGTGTGAAATGAGTCAAATGCACAGTGTGTGTGTGTGTGCGCGCGCGGAGTTCAGCAGGGGTGAATGTTGGGTCCTGTTCAATTGTCGACGGCATCCATTTTAAGACTGGATTACTCTCAAATATGGCTTTTGGCCTGACGGCACGATCTTGGGTGTAGTTATAGTTATGTGAGTGGTTGGAGAGCACAGTCTGAGTATCACAGGAGGGAGTTGTTCATGATCCGTCCTCCTTAAATGTTCTCCAGCGTCAGTCTAAATTGCCATGACTACACAAAAAGCACTCGTGGTTTTTGGGGTTTCTTTACACTTATTGTGCTCAGATCCGGTTCCTAAAGTATTTTCTTTTTTCCACAAAGCACCTTCGTGCCAGAACATTCGAGAGAGCGAGTATCGACGAAACTAACCCGTTTAACTAACACTTAGAGGAAATTTCCACCCCGATTCCAGAGAGAAGTACAGTAGAATCTATTTGAATGTGCAGTGCGCATGCGCGGTTCCACGACCATAGTGCACCCCAAATTTGTCAACCAAAACATTCGAGGTGCGTTTTATATGGAATTTTGGATACGTTTAACGGGTTATAATATGGTCCTGGTCGTTAGCCACACTTTTTTCAACGTCTCCGTCTCTTAAAGGCCTTTGAAGTTGCTGTGAACTCATTGACATATTTGGGCCTTCATTAACATGGTCACCAAGAAGCAGACCTTGTTCATATTTGGATTTGTAGACCTGGTGGCAGAATGGTAAAATAGAAGTTATGTACAGTCCTGGAAATAATATATTTCAAGCTTTGCTGTACTATTAAATATCATTGGTTGTAATAAAATTCTCTTTGTATGGAGTAAAACTTGCTTGCATATGCTAATGTCTTATTAGACATTTTCTTTATATCTCGGCATTAGTACAATATAAAGTGCTTAACAGATCACTTTTACGTATGTTGAAATGATTGAAAATGTCATGAAACTTTGCTTTATTTTTTATAATTATTTACTAAGCCTATGTCCAGATTTAAAGGGATAGTTCACCCAAAAATGAATTTTGTCATAATTTACTCGTGCTCATGTTGTTGTGTGAGTTTCTTTCTTCTGATTAACTCAAAAGAAATAATGTTGGTAATCAACCAGTTGACAGCACCCATTGACTTCCATAGTAGGAACAAAAACACTATGGAAATCAATGGGCTCCATCAACTGTTTGGTTACTGATATTCTTCAAAATATCATCCGTGTTCAGCAGAAGAAAGAAACTGATGAAGGTGGGTAAACGATGAGCGAATTTCCATTTTTGGGTGGAACTGTCCCTTTAAAAGTGCTTGAGGATTGTATAAAGTGTTGCCGCCTGTATCTGAACTAGCTTGTGGATCAGTCGCATTTGGAGACCTGGCTTGTGTTCTTGTCCTGTCTGTCTGTTTCATTAGCCGAAAGAATGTTGACTTGGAACAACTGCTGGTTTGCTGTGGAATGCCCTGATCGCTTCAGCACTGGCAGCTTTACAGCTTTTTCCAGTGAAATATGTCGTAGTTTGATCGTCCCATTCCCCTCCCTTCAACTCCCCTTCAACAAAGTTCATTAAAAGCTTAAAGATGTTCGCCGTTGAAGGGCAGGCTCCGAATTCTGCCAAATAGAAACGAATAGCTCAATTGAATCTGTCTCTATTGATGTTTTGCATGTCTGCCAATGCAATTATGCAACAAAGAGGCTTTTTACACATTTGTAAATACTATTATTGGATTGGAGTGTTTGTGAATGACTGAAAGATTTTTTTTTTGTATGCACATCAATTCAGGTAGGCTAGTTTGTTACAATGGGGTATTATAGAATTAAGAAATATTCTGGATTATTCAACACCACGAACAATCATTTTGATTTTTCCCACAGTTTGTTGAAGATGGTTAACTTTTGGGAAGTTCGTCTTGTGCTGTGACAAACTGTACTCTCTAATACGATTATTATCAATAGTAATTGATTGCTTTTATTTGATCAGAAAAACAGTAAAACACACTAATGCTGTGAAATAATTATTACAATTAAATTAAGTAATGTATTCTGTTTCAATAAACTTTAAAAATATGACTTACTCCTGTGATGCAAAGCTGAATTTTCAGCATCTTTATTCCAGTCTTCAGTGTCACATGATCCTTTAGAAATCTTTTTAGAATGATGATTTGATTCTCAAGAAACATTAGTGTTGAAAACACTTGTGCTGCTTTTTTTTTTTTTGTAGAAACATACATTTTTTCAGGGTTCTTTGTGTCAATGTAAAAGCTGTTCTGTTAATTTTGATAAATGTAAGGCTTCCTTGCTGAATAAAAATATTAATTTCTAAATTTTCTATTAAATAATAATATAATAATAAAATAATAACTTTAATGTCATGAGTTTTGAATCCTATCTGATGAAGTCTCACTTGGCTCTTCCATTTGTTCTTCAGTCCTTTGTGTGTTTTGCGAGCGCGTGTGTGTGCAATGCTTATCTGATGAATGCGTTTCTGATCCAAACCGTCCTTTCTTTCATCTGATGGCATCGTCTCATTTACGTATTCTAATTTATTCCCAGACACTCTGGGGATCTCTAAAGCTGATCTTCCTTTATTTTACACCTCACACACAGACTGTGGTTGTAAAATAAGTCCTTATTAGTTCTGATTGTGTTTATCTGTTTCTTGTGTTTCTGCAGGGTGGTCAAGGAGGAAATCACTGACGACAATGCAAAGCTTCCCTGTTACAATGGCCGTGTGATTTGCTGGGTGAGAACAGAAACACACACACACACACATCCCGTCCAGCCCTGCATCTTAATTCCCTGGTGCTCCTTGCATAATAGATCAGCCTTTTAATTCAGCCCATTCCCGGTTCTCTTGAGTGCTGACGCTGTTGTATTTGTATTTTTCAAAGAGGCTGCCAGTCATTCCTGCTTACGGTTCACTTCGGTGTGAAGACTTTGGTATGCTGGTATGCATAGGCTTTGTTTTATGAGCTTCACATTTATATTTAAAGTGAAAATTCGCTGGTTTTCAGCTCGCTTTTGGTAGTTTATGTAAATGAATCAAGTTTATTTGTCAGCACAAGTCTGCCAGATGATGTGTTTGACAGCTCCAGGACTTTTGTGAAAACTACAAGTCTATGCATTTTTCTATCCCCTCACACGGACAGTCGGATCGGCAGAGGGTTATTAATAGAAAGCTTATTGAAAGCTTATTGTAAAAAGCATCATTGTAATTGTATCGTACTTTGTTTACTCTTTAAACTGCGTTATTGTAAAAATGGAACAGCTTTCTTACCTGTACGCAAGCGACACTGTTTGGCCTAAAACTGTGTACGCTGTCATTCAGTTTGGGACTTGGACTACAAACACGCTGAATCCTTCATTAAAAACCGAAAATAACTCCTGCTAAACATTTACTCTTTGAATTATTGATGTTGAATTGTAATGAGACCGTTATGACTAAAAGTTTGCTGAGAAGTCTTTCCTACTAAAGCAAGAGTCGGTATTTGACTCTGGTTGAGCGTATCCATAGCAGACTGGTGGGAGAGGCCATGGACGGCAAATTATATTTAATCATTTGGTTGGAAATGTCACCAAAAATTGTAAAACCAAATGAGACCCGCGTGAATGCAAAGAATACCCTAAGATCTTGGCAAATATCTCTTAAACTAGATTTTAAAATACATTTACATTCAGTTCAATTTGCTGTTCTTATTGCTTTGTTTTTTTAAGTTGCTTGTCCAGTCATAGAGAAAGTTCTCTTGAGATCTGAAACCATATTATTAGCCATATATGAAGTGTATGGTATTGTAATATGTTTTTATATTTAGAGATTAGTGTGGTAGTATTGAACTGTGATGTGTGATGTGACCCCCATTAGTTCACCCAACATTGTTGAGCCCCATTAGAAGCAATTCTTATAAGCAGAAACCATGTCTTGGTTCAAATTCATAACCACTTCAGGTTACAGTGTGACTGCTCTTGACAATATTTGTTCTTTTTGTATGTTAATAGCTGGTGTCGTCAGACGGCTCCCACTCAGATGGATGTTCAGTGGCAGAGAGTCAGTCCGAACGGCCGCCGTCTCACGAGAGAAGCCAAGGCATTGGAGATTCCAGACCCCCGTCCTTCCAGTACGTGTTTTTTTTTTTTTTTTCGTTGTGTTGTACAAATGATCAGATCATATAACAAGTTGGCAGTAAACCTCAAAATAAGGGACATGTTCTCACAGTCTTTTTGTTTCTGTAATCTTTAACCTTCTCTCCCACACAGTCCAAAGGCTGCAGGCAGCCGGCATGGTGCGGACGATGAGACGGAGACGGATTCAGTGGTGTCACACCGGAGGGACAGGGACAGATCGCGCAGGAAACACTCACATGAGCACTCTGGTATGTGTCCCCTCATTTCTCACTGCATGTCTTGTGCTTTGTAAGACCTGCAATGGTTTGTAACAGGTTCACATTTAAAGGGGTCATGAACTGGCTTTTTAAATTTTATTATATTGTTGTCTGAGGTCAACTTATGACGTTCGCTTGGTTTTTACATTCAAAAACATCAAAATGAATAAGTAAAAGGCTATTTTGTACCCTAGTTTTGAGCCTCGCTGAAAAACGCTCCGTTTTTATGGGCGTCTCGCACTGAAGACTTGGAAGTAAACGCCCACTGCTGTGAGTGGATAACAGTTTTGCATATTATAATGAGTTTCAACTCACCTGTCGGTGCACGTGGGGGAAATTGTTTTGAAAACGTCCAATGTTGTAAAATGGCAACCGGAATGATTCGCCCATACATGTTCGACCCAGAGTCCGTGTGTTGCACCGTTCCTGTCGGATCCAATATAGACGGCACAGCACCGTTCTCGGTCTACAAATCCAGTCTTGTCCTCAGTGAAATGATGCGAACAGACGATAATGTTTTACCTCATCAGCTGGAACGTCATTAAAAATAAAGTTTATCCATGCAGTCCTATTGGAATCAAGAGGAAGATTATGCAGCGACTGTCTTCTTCCACAACCAGGCGCTGCACGATATTTTGTTTTGCTCGGTAGCTCAATCCGGTTTGTCATCACGAGGTAGGCTTATATTATTTAGCTATGCGTGTAATGTGTGAATCGGTGGGCGGGGCTAAACCGGCCGTGTTGAAGTAGGCGTTGATCTTCTTCTGTGGGGGTCGTGTTTTATCCTCTTTGACGTCATAGTTCCCCACTTTTGAGCCTGCCGTCAATAAAAGCTTTTATTGGACTAACAAGGACGTTTTCAGTTCTGAAACTTACAGGATATTCTGATAATATGATGACCTCTTAGATGTCAAAAGCTCAAGGAAAATTTTATTTCTCAGTTCATCACCCCTTTAATAGTAATAGCAATTTCTATTTAATAATTTAAAGACAAATCCACACTTGAATCAGTGATAATTGATGTTTGATGTCTCTGTAGGAGGAAGGCAGAATGGCTACTCACGGGGAGGCAGAGGAATGGATCTGGGAGGTTATGACATCTGTGACAGCCGTTCTTCCCTCATGAGCAGTGAACTGGAATCGAGCAGCTGTTTTGACTCGGATGACGGCTCCACCAGCCGGTGGGTCTCACAGCATTTGTTCGTTCCCAAACCAATGCGCTCAATATGATTACGCTCGCAGCGAGGCCTAATGGTTTGTCAGAGCTCAGACTTGATAAGCATATGTGGGCAATCATAAATGGAGTTTGTGGAGATTTGGGAAATTGTTTCAAGTAAATGTAGATTAATGGTGTTGATAGGGTTGGGAATCAAAAACTGGTTCTTTCTCTGAACTAGTTGGAGAAGTTGTTTTGTGGTAATACATGTACTTTTAATAATAATAAAATGTATAGATGCAAAAATATCTTTTTTTGAGTGTTTGTTTTAGAATTTGGTATTGGTGTAATACATTTTGTGTTGTATACATTAATTGGTTGCTCCCTGAAAAGTACTAAAAGAACAATCAATCAGAAAGTATCAGAGCTGTTAAAAAAACGAAAATGCAGTCATCTTTTACCCACCCTCATGTCATCTCAAACCTGTAAGACTTTCATTCATCATCAATAGTTTAATTGAAGTACTGAGAGATTTCTGTCCCTCCATTGCAAGTCCATTCCACAAAAACGAATAAGATAAACGGCAACTAAATTGTACCTACTGGACGTTAAAAAACAAACCTAGTTGATTCGTGTAGAAGCATAAACATGTTTGCACAGCGTAAATTTTTTTTTTTTTTGCTAATTGAATTAAAGCAGAAATAAAATAAATCTTTACATAAAATCTTAATTTTCATAAATCTAAAATAACACTGGCTTGCTTGACAGGTATTTGAATGATGTGCGTTGATCAATGTTTAAGAATGAAATCTGATTATCATATAGCAACCGTGTTTCTTCAGAAGACTTGGATTAAACTGCTCAGTTCATATCGACTACTTTTACAATCTCTTCATGGATTTTTTGAAGTTTCAAATATATGGTGGACTTTCGATGCAATCAGAGAAATCTCAGGTTTCATTAAAAATGTCTTCATTTCGACTGTTTAAGAATGAATGACAAGAGGGTGAACACATTTTTGGGTAAACTAACCCTTTATAGTCTTTTCAGTTCCTTAGTATCTTCACATCTGTTTCACATTACTATTGTCTCTAAACAGAATGAAATGCTCATGTAAACTCGGTAACGCTTGTTTCTTAGTTTTAGCAGTGTTACGGAGCAAAGTGGCTCGTCCAAGCTGTTGAGACGACATCGCCGGCGGAGGCGCAGACCCAAAGCCCAGCAAATGGACAGGGTGAGACAGTGGATAGAGCTCTTAACGCTTTACCCGCCTTTGATGGAATTTTCCGGAAATCCATGTTTTTTCACTGTTATACAGTAGGGAGCGATATTACCCATCTTATGAAACCGTAGAGAATCTGCAGATCAAAACAGAGGCGAAGAAGGAGAAACAAATGATGAAAGCATTGATTATGGACATGAAAAATAATGCAGACATCAAAACTGTTAATTAATAAATTAAAACTGTTACCGAATGAAATGTCGACCCAGAGACTTCGGGGTTGTTAATGGACTTTTTGTTCAAATGTTGTTGTTTTTTCTAATGAAACTTGCAATGCCAACATTAAGGTGTTGATAGAAAAAGAATGCAATAAAGAAAAGGTGGAATATTTTTTTTTATTTTTACATGTTGCATGTTCAGATATTCATACAACAAAATATTCTTGGGGCCATGAAAGTTAGTGAGAATGTTGATTAAAAAAAATTAAAGTGAAAAATTCTGGCGCTGGCAAAATGAAAAAAACACTGGCGGGGAAAGTGTCAAATAACTCTCTCTCTCTCCACAGTCGTCTTCTTTCAGTAGCATCACTGACTCCACCATGTCGCTGAATATCATCACTGTCACTTTAAATATGGGTGAGTTTGCATTATGGTTTTGTTCCTTTTTAATTAAACTCTGAACCTATTTATAGTAAAGCAGCCTTGAGTGCATTAAAAATATTAAAGTGATAGTTCACCCAAAAATGAAAATTTGCCCATGATTTACTAAACCTAGAGTCATCATAGGTGTATATGACATAGAATAAAATAGAATTGGAGTTATATTAAAAAATGTCCTGGCTCTTCCAAGCCTCAATTAGGCAGTGAATGGCTGTTTCTGTTTTGAAGTCCATAAAAGTGCATCTATCCATCATAAAAGTGCATCTAATAATCATAAAAGTGTATCTATCCATCAAAAAATGCATCTATTCATCATAAAAGTTAGTTATTTTGCTAGTTATTTTACTTTGTGATAATTTTCATACACAAATGTATCATTTTGCTTCAGAAGGCTTTTATTAACCACCCAGAGGTGTGTGGAGCACTTTTATGATGGATAGATGCACTTTTATGATGGATGGATGCACTTTTATGATGGATAGATGCACTTTTATGATGGATGGATGCACTTTTATGATGGATAGATGCACATTTTTGATGGACAGATGCACTTTTATGATGGATAGATGCACTTTTATGATGGACAGGTGCACTTTTATGATGGACAGATGCACTTTTATGATGGATAGATGCACTTTTATAATGGACAGATGCACTTTTATGATGGATAGATGCACCTCTATGATGTAGAGATGCACTTTTATGATGGACAGATGCACTTTAGTTGGATAGATGCACTTTTATGATGGGTAGATGCACTTTTATGGTGGATGGATGCACTTTTATGATGGATAGATGCACCTCTATGATGTAGAGATGCACTTTTATGATGGATAGTGCACTTTTATGATGGACAGATGCACTTTTTTGATGGACAGATGCACTTTTATGATGGACAGATGCACTTTTATGATGGATAGATGCACTTTTATGATGTATAGATGCACTTTTATGATGGATAGATGCACCTCTATGATGTAGAGATGCACCTCTATGATGTAGAGATGCACCTCTATGATGTAGAGATGCACTTTTATGATGGATAGATGCACTTATGTTGGATAGATGCACTTTTATGATGGGTAGATGCACTTTTATGGTGGATGGATGCACTTTTATGATGGATAGATGCACTTTTATGATGGATAGTGCACTTTTATGATGGACAGATGCACTTTTTTGATGGATAGATGCACTTTTAGGATAGATAGATACACTTTTTATGATTGATAGATGAACAGAAAAAGCCATTCACTGTTATGAAGTTTGGGAGAGCCAGGACATTTTTTTATATAATGTATTCTTCTGGTTGAGTGAATCATTCATGGGCTAATTTTCATTTTTGGACTTGACTGTCTTTTAAGGGCATTTACTTTCTTTATTTTAATAAGCACATTAATTTTCCTGCCCAAAGACATAGTCCCCTATATATAAACTTATTCAAATTATAGATGTGCAACATATTATTAAAGTCAACTAGTTGCCTGAAACCTCTCTCGCTTGACCTCATTTAGAAAAGTATAACTTCCTGGGCATCAGTATCGTTGGTCAGAGCAACGAGCGAGGTGACGGAGGCATCTACATCGGCTCTATAATGAAGGGCGGAGCGGTGGCGGCCGATGGGCGGATCGAGCCTGGTGACATGCTGCTGCAGGTGAGGTTTGGATGAAGACCTGTTCAGGTTAGGAATCTGGTTGTATCAGTTCATATTACCGTTTCCTCTCACAGGTGAATGACATCAACTTTGAGAACATGTGCAACGATGATGCCGTTCGAGTGCTGAGGGAGATCGTGCATAAGCCTGGGTGAGTCATATTACAAAACATTCTCATTTATGTTTAGCTAATCAACAAAAGTGTGTTACCAACTGCACCTTTTTTTTTTGCAGGCCCGTGTCGCTTACTGTGGCCAAGTGTTGGGACCCAAACCCTAACAGTTGCTTTGCTTTGCCGAGGAGTGAGTGTTCACACACTCATTTACACATAAATGCACCATAAAATTCATTTTAAAAGAAATTAATAATTTTATTTAGCAAGGACCCATTAAATCAATCAAAATTGGCAAATTAATTTATAATGTTGCAAAAGATTTCTATTTCAAATAAATGCTGTTCTTTTGAACTTTCTATTCATCAAATAATCCTCTATTTTTTTTATTTTTTGCAGTTTCCACAAAAAATATTGAGTAGCACAACAAATCACAGCATTGATAATGATAATAAATGTTTCTTGAGCATTAAATCATCCTAATAGAATGATTTCTGAAGGATCATGGGACACTGAAGTCTAAAGTGATGATGAATATTCAGCTTTGCTGTCACAGGATAGATTACATTTTAAAATATACTAAAATGGAAAATAACTGTTTAAAATGTAATGATATTTAACACTATTAGTTTTAACTGCTGTTTCATTCAGTGATAAGCTCTCAAATTTCATTGACACATTAATGTGTTTACATTACATTACTGTGTGTGTAATAGATTAGAGAGCTGCATTAGAGGGCAAGATTTTAAGAATCGTTGTCCAAAAAATCTAGAAGTGCTGAAAAAAACAACTGTACAATCATTACAATTTATTGTGGTAGTTTTAACAATAAGGTTTGAACAGTTCTCAGTCATTGTTCATCTTGTATTCTTAAGGAGGTTTGTAAAAATTGTGGTGAAAACGCAAACTCACTTGTTTTGTATAGCTTTGTTGAGTACTTGTTGCCTTCTGTCCCAGGTGAACCCATCCGGCCCATTGACCCTGCAGCCTGGGTGTCCCATACGGCAGCCATGACGGGCGTCTATCCCGCTTACGGCATAAGTCCTTCCATGAGCACGGTCACCTCCACCAGCTCCTCCATCTCCAGCTCCATCCCAGAGACTGAGAGTAAGACATCTGCTGTTCACTCTCCTCCAGATGTTATTGCACACAGCTTGGGAATCTTTAAAAGTGTAGTTCAACCAAATTCTGTCATTAATTACTCACCCTCATGTCTTTCCAAACCCGCAAGACTTTTGTTCATCTTCTGAGCTCAAATTAATATATTTTTGATGAAATCTGAGAGCTTTCATTCCTTCAGTCCTTTCAATCATTGACAGATGCGCAACTACCACTTTGATGCTTGAAAAAGTTTATAAAGAGATCGTAAAATTAATCTATATGAATTGAGCGGAAATTTAGTCCAAATTTTCTGACTCGATCGATATAATTTAATCTTTTATTCACATATAAACAGCGTAACACACGAGAATGAACCTCATTGGTTCTTGCACGTCAAGCGAACATGCTTGAGCTTCTGTTTACCACAACTGATGTGTGAGTTGAGGAATGTTTATATGTGAATAAAAGCTTAAATTGAATCTGTTCATTATATGAAGCGATCGTGTCACTGTGAACTGCTCAATTCACCTGGGTTAGTTTTATGATCTCTTTTAGGGCTGTGAAACGATTATTCGCCAAAATATATGTGTGTGTAATTATTTTGGATGTATAAATACACACATATGCATGTATATATTTAAGAAAAATGTGTTCTTAATATATCAAATATTTATATTTATGTATAATATTAATTTTGTATAAATATATATAAACTATATACATGCAAATATTTCTTAAATATATACATGCATGAGTGTGTTTTATATACAAAATAATTATACACACTACACACACATATATTATATAAACACAAACTTTTATTTTGGATGCGATTAATCGCGATTAATCGTTTCACATCCTACTTTTTGAAGTGTCTAAGTGGTAGTTACATAGACTGTCAATGGACTGTCAAAAAAGGTCTTCATTTGTGTTCAGAAGATGAATGAAAGTCTTACGGCTTTGGAATGACATGAGGGTGAGTAAATGATTACAGAATTTTCATTTTTGTGTGAACTATCCCTATCAATCTTCACTATTATTATTATTGCTTATACCTAGGCTTATGGATTTGAACAGACCTACATTTTGGCATGTAATTCATCCCACAACATTTGTCACAGACATGAATCATACCTCAAATTATGCAGTTTGTTGAGGAGAGTTGTACTGTTCATGTTCTTGTGATCAGACTTATTAGTTCTAACTTGCAAATGACAAAATGGGTGAAAAATGAAACTGTAATATTTCACGTAATGTTGTAAAATGTGTATATGAATATAATTGTTTTATTTTTGCATTGAGTATAACCTTTGATGCTGGTATGGCATTAAAAAAAATAAACATCTTAACAACTGTGTAGCAACATAGAATGTGGGAGGTCCTGATTTCTCGCCACCAGGCAGATTCTTTTGTAAACTGTGTGTTGTTCTCCTCGCAGGATTTGATGACTACCACCTGTCCGTCCACAGCGACATGGCAACAGTTGCAAAAGCAATGGCCTGTCCTGACTCGGGACTGGAAGTTCGAGACAGAATGTGGCTGAAGATCACTATAGCCAATGCTTTCATAGGTCAAGACACACTTTATTTAAATGATAGATTGCAGTAGTTCATCCTTATAGACCCCTTTTGCGCCGACGTCACAGTTACGTCACGGCGCTAGCTGGAGGCAAAACAAAGTGAAAACTGGAGGCGGCCAATGCAAACCAGCACAGATTCGGCTACATAATAAGGAGCTTAAATTACTTCTATTATTTTTAAATGTCATCTTATTGTGTTGTTTGGTGCAAGTATCAATGAAAAATGAATATGCTGTAACTGGATTTTTTATTTCTAGAAAATATTCACATGATTAAAATCGCACCGTCATGTCACTCTTTACATTGTCGTCTTCTCTGCGCTGGCTCGGCAGAACTGCGGATCGTACACACAAGTCTTGTACAGGACCATATAGGCATCTAAAGATTTATATGCCCTCAGTTTCTCTTTACGAACGGTTTCTCTATAAGGTAGGTGTAGAAGTCAGGCCACTCAACCGAGGTAACGTAACGTTAATCCTGTTAGATCGTCCAAGCAATGAGTGAGCGTGTAGGCGGCTACGGGTCGGCCAATCTGGTTCTGTACGTTACAAATAACTTTTGGAAATAACAATCGTGGTCCTGGACAGTGAGTGATCTTACACATTAAGATAAAATCTGATTTTCTCCAGTCATTGTTAAAAAACAAGCTAACAATACTTGCTAACTAGCGTTAGTGAAGCGGCCAGAGGGATCGTTCTGCCTCCACCTAAGCTCCGCCCACATAAAAACGTCACCATATTTACCAACTGAAAAGGGGTCTATAGTTGTCTGCATGACACCAGTTTTTTTGATTTGTCTTTTCTTCCCTACTTTGACGATCTTTCTTGCGAAACCGCTTTTGAAACGAGAAAAAAAATGCAGGCGGGACTTTATTTTGTCCATTAGGAATTGATCGAATCATTTGATCGCTGTCGTTTGCTAATTGCTGTGATGTCATGTGAGTGGCAGGTTGCTGAAACAGATGTTATTGAGCCGCTCTCACACCAGTGGGACAGTAGAGATCTTGTGATGGGGAGAACAAGTTAGAGTTATTGATTAAAGATTATGAGACCACATGAATAAAAAAACTGCAATATTCCATAACAGAAATAATAATTGTTTATTACAGTGTACATAGCAACCAGATAAACTCTGCAATATTCAGTTTGAAGCCTGTCCCTCCACAATCAACTGTAAGCTTGCAATCATTGTTTTTATTGCTGAACCCACATTCAAATCCGATCAAACAACCGATGCGTAGAATCAAGTCCCTGCCCTAATTTATTTTTTCTTTTTCACAATATGAGACATATATCTGCTACTTACATTTTATCACAACTTTAAAAATAAACATCAGCAAAATACTCCATGGAGGCGCTGTATATAATAATTGGTGCATATGTTGGTTTTTAGGCTCTGATGTGGTTGACTGGCTGTTTCATCATGTGGAGGGCTTTGCAGATCGCCGTGAAGCACGCAAGTACGCCAGCAACCTGTTGAAGGCTGGCTTCATCCGCCACACTGTCAACAAAATCACCTTCTCCGAGCAGTGCTACTACATCTTTGGAGATCTTTCTGGCAGTAAGTACTTTTATGGGATTTCTGTCATTTTACTCACCCTTGTGTTGTTCCAAACCTGTATGACTTTCATTCTTCTGTGGACTAGAGCATAATGGATCTCTGAGCTTTTCTTTACCAGACAATAAAACCATACTGTGACCTGGGGCTGTCAAGATCTGAAATGGATGAAAAAGCAAAAGTTGAAGTAATCCTATGGTTTGAATATGTGGCATGTGACTTGCCATCTGAGAGCTTTTGCATTAAATTTCAATCCTCTCACAAAGCCATCATATGGCATTGCCAGGTCCTGTCTGGATCTTTTAGTTGTCGACTCGCGTTGCTAGGCCAAAAAGTTGCTCTTCAACGCACATCAAAGACAACTGTCAACTAGCACGCCATAAGGCCGTGTGTCCACCAAAGCGTTTTTCCATGCGTCTGGCTTATGTTTTCAATTGTTTTCAATGGGAGCGCCACGTTGGTTAAACGCTATTAGCATAACGAGGCGCTGAGCGTTTTTTGAAAACTGTTCAACTTTGGATAAAACACAGCGCTCATCACTGTCACTTTTTACCCAGCCGTCCAATCACAGTGGAGGAGGGGCGGGGCTAAACCACACTGACCAACTGTCACAGCATTCTTTCTGTACAACGACATCAACCAGCAGAGCTAACCGAGTTATATAAATTTTTTATAAATTTTAATTTTTTTTATATATATATATATATATAAATTTTAAATAAATTTTTGGTATGAAACAAATTGTGTGCGAAATCAGTTACAAGTGAACTGTGCTGCGGATATTCTGTATCATAGTCTCAACGGGCTGACAAAACGCTCTAAAGCGCCCAAAGCACGGCGTCTTCAGCAGAGCGTCTGGCGTTTTCAGCTGGATAAAAACGCTTTGGTGGGCACACTGCCTAACTCTCCATACCAGCAGGTGGCAATAATCTATATTTAACGTTCAAAAAGGGAGATTGGGGCTGTGTTCCAGTCCAAAATTGTCATGCCCTAGCACTAGTTCACTTCGATGTACGGCATTGCTTACGTTGCATGAGTGGCAGGACCTTTTTAATAGGCTGAATTGGAATGTGCCAAGCACTTGATTACTTAGAATCCACTATGGGATTGATTTTATTATTTATTTATTTTCCTTATGAAATTTTTCAATGTCATATTCTATATGTATTGTGGTGGGGTTAATTAAAGGAGAACTCCGGCGCAAAATTAACCTTTGGTCTTATAAAACATTGGATCAACCATTCTCTGAGATTTGTTTTCATGAAAATCGATTGTAAAATAATAATTTTTCTAAAAACTGTTACGCGTATAACGCGTAACAGTTTTATAATATTGGGGCATAATATGCGTATAATATGGGGCCATTTACTAAGTAAAAAGCAATCGCTAGTTTATACCACTAATAAGGCTCAAAATAGCCCCACACTAACACAGGAACATAATATGGGTACATGCATGCAAAACGAAGCACGAAGCCCTGCAATTTTAATCGTAAAAGTGTATCGTGGGGGACCCTCACCCCCCAGAATGCGATTTCAACCAATGTGGGAACGTGATTTCGCCCTGCAGAAGTCCCTGCTGAGATCAGAGCGATCTCTCTCTCTCTCTCTCTCTCTCTCTCTCTCTCTCTCTCTCTCTCTCTCTCTCTCTCTCTCTCTCTCTCTCTCTCTCTCTCTCTCTCACCGACAGATTCAACAGGCCTTAAACAAGTTGCAACACAAGTCACATGGCTTGGCGGATTCAATATACATTCATTTTATTGGGGAGAACTGTTCTGAGATTCCTCTAAACATGTCCTTTTGTGCTCCACAGAAGAAAGAGTCATTTGGGTTCGGGTGAACATTATTTATAATATATCCTATATATTAAGTAAAGACAAAATATCGGGGTGAGCTAATCCTTTAACACAATGAAATATCAAAGTTTACATATGTTTCCTCTCCATTGTATATTTAAATAAAACAAATGCGTCCCTTCATTGTAAGCTAGTAGGGGATTTTAAACCACTATTTGGATTTGAGTTGTTATTAGTCCAGATGTTGAATTTATGACTTTTTCTGTTTGATTATGTAGCTATATAAATATTCTACCGCTATGTTTAGTGTAGGCTTGTCGGCACGAGGGGAAATTCTATTTCAGGCTCCAGCTATTCATGGCCTCATCTGTCCTGGTGAAAGTTGCCGTCACTGTACATTCAGGTTTGCATTGTGTGGACACTCTATCAACGGGACCGTGTTTTGTTGCAGACATGGCCCATCTCTCTCTGAACGACCATGACGGCTCCAGCGGGGCGTCTGATCAGGACACTCTTGCTCCATTGCTTCACCCTGCTGAAGCTCCCTGGCCCGCCGCGTTCCCTTACCAGTACCCACCAGCTCATTCCCATGCGGACGCAGCTCACAGCTACTCTGAAGCCGGTGGAGGCAGCGCAGGCAGCCAGCACAGTGAAGGTGAGTAACCTGAAGTCATGCTGCACGACATATCGGAAAAAAAAACAAAACAAAAAAACGTTTTTGCTATACGATTTAGTGCAATTTGATCAATCCTGCAGGCTGCGGTTTTAGTAAGCAAATACTATGAGTTAAACGACTTTTTTACTTTTAAACACATTTATGTGATTAAAGTCGAGTCGACGTCATGAAGTCGCTGATGATGTCATAAATGAATAAATAAGCCTTAAAGGGATAGTTCACTTTGAAATTAATTTTTGGGATGTTTTAGCTTACCTCAAGGGCATCCAAGATGTAAGTGTCTTTGTTTCCGCAGTATTTTCAATTTTGATATTTTTAGGTCAAACCGTTCTTGTCTGTCAGTCATATAATGCAGGTCTTTGGTCACCACCTCAAAGAGCATGCACAGAGAAGTCCAAATTAAACATGATTTAATGACTCGTAAATGTAAGTACACATTGATGGCCTAAGACACGAAACGAGCGGTTTGCGTGAGAAAACGAACATATTTATATCGTTTTTACCACCGCCACAAAGCTCCCGCGCCCTTAAATCACTTGGACGTGATCTGAAACATACCAAAAATTCATTTCAAAGTGAACTGTCCCATAAGTGAAATATATATATATATATATATAATTATAATAATTATGATTATTTCATAGTTCAAAACAATGTGAATTTGGCCTATGAAAACTTGTTTTATTTTTTTTTCTCAAATCATTCAGCACTAAGGATTTCGCAACTAAACTCTTTAAATTTTTCAATTTTGATATTTTGATGCACCCCCCTCCCTCAAATCAGCCCAGTCCTTCTAGACTGATTCATTATTTTCCAAATGGAGCTTTTCAAGTCATCTGATGAAACTTCCTGTATTTTTTCACGTCACTATATAGATTGCAGAAAAACTAAATATCACAAAGTCAGTTTTTTCCATTATATTGCAGCCCCAACTCATTTAAGTAGCGTCTCACTCACTTCCCTTAACGTTGCTGTCCATAGGGAGCAGCGGTTCAAACTGCAGCTGGAGCAGGACTGAGGGGAAAACCGCAGCCGGAGACTTCAGGATAGGAGGCGGAAGCGATATGGGTGACGCTCATGAGTTTGACTTCCGCAGAGACAGAGCCCCCAGCGAGCGCTCGGCGGCGGCACCCAGCGAGGGCAGCGTGCGAAGCTCACGATCTCACAGCTACAGCCAGAAGCAGGGATCCGCACGAGCCGCCCCGGGGTCGCCGTCCGCCCGCCTTCTCGCCAGCATTCCCCCCGAACTCACGGGCTCTCGCCGCTCGTGCAACACAGCCAATGGGGAGTTCTTCGTCGACATCATGTGACTTACAAGCTGAAGTGCCCAAACAGTTTTTTGCCTTATGGATTACAACAAAAAATGTGGCCTACTAGTGCAACTGATTAGAATTAGGATTAGTGCTGACCTAAAAATCAATAGCTTGTGAGCCCCAACAATACTTAGGTCTTAGAAATTAGTCTACTAAAGCATAGGAAAACATCAGTTCCTGCTTACAAGAACAGATTAGGCCTTTTTTTTTTACTAAACGTTGAGCAAAATCACCTCCAAAATAGTTGGGAAATGTGTTATTTGAGAAAGTTGAAAGATTTCCTCTTATGAATGGACAAAAAAAAAGAGATTTTTGAGAGAAATAGCAATAATTGAATGGGATTTAGTTACAACACTATATGGGTGTGAGGTTTCAAGGTGAATGTAGTCCAACCCAGGACGTAAATGTCAAAGTTTGAAGAGAAACTTCTGTTGTCATCGGCCCTGTTTTAGCGCATATTAGGAGGTTCTTAATTTTTTTTTTGGTCCTTTTTTACATTTTTACTCTCAGTAAATGTCTCTTGAAGATATTTCATTATTCACGGAAATTGTTTTTACTGAGAAATATATTTTTCAGTGTTTGGCAGCAATATTGTATTGGGAGAATTTTTGGAAGAACCATGTTAAGGAGATTTCTTTTTTTAATTTATAAATATAGTTTTATTGTGACATGCTTGGAGTACATACGTGTCCGTGTGTGTTTTATGGGTTCAGCTTGTGGAATGTTAAGGCCGTCCTCATCTGGAATCCAGATGTTTCTGGGTTTGAGTGTCCGTTCACATCTGCTTTTATTGTTTTTCGGCTAATATTCTCCGTACTTCGACGTTTTTCAGAGCTTAAAAAGATAATCTCTCAAGGATTGAATCGTAGTGTTGGTATTGTTTTGGTACAATCTGGTTTGGAAGTCCATAAAAGTAGCCACTAAATGCGAATATAAAGTATGACAGTAAGTTACAGGCGTTTAGTATTACTATATGAGTTGATAATGTTCAGTTTTTGCATTAACTACTTACAAGAGTGACTACTCTTGTAACTACTTTTTGATTACTTTTCACCTTACTTATTTATAACATTGATTTGAATATGATGATCTTGTAGCCTACAATATAGAAATAAAAATACAAAGAAAGAAAATAGCCCTGCAATGATGAAATGATGTAAAGTTTAATGCGTTAGTAAGACAAAAGCCTTCCAAAGAAAGTAATACACGGTTAAATGAGTCACTGAGTGAGAATTCAAATATTAATTTGTATATAAGCAGTAGATTTTTATAGAAAGAAAAATGTAAAAGATAAAAAGACATATTAGGGAGAATCAGTTGTAAGTAATTTACAGCCATTGTGAGATTAAATGTAATCATGAAAAACTGATGGGGTAATTGATGATGTACCTAGCCGGACGGTGAATGCTGTGGTGACAGAGTGGCGAGCTCAGGTTGAGTTGCAGCAGGTGATGTTCTTTCATCCAAGATGTCCGCCAGACCACTTGAGATTTGTCCAGCTACTGTGGAATCATCTGGTTGAAATGAAAGGTACAGCTGCATGTCATCAGCATAGCAATGGTAGGAGAAGCCCTGTCTGTATGATGGATGCCAGTAATGTAGTGTGTATGGAGAAGAGGAGGGGTACAAGAACTGAACCCCCATGATCAGTTGATGTGCTTTGGATACCTCCCCTCTCCAGACAACCCTGAAATACCTTAGTGATATATGATGAGAGGGTGGACAGAAGGATCTAATGATTCACTGCGTCACTTAGAGCATCAGTTGTATTACAGTGTGGTATGGTAGCACCAAAGAAATGGACTGTAAGTGCCTGCAGAGAGTAGTAAAGACTGCTGAGAGCATTATTAGATACCTTTACCCCCCTTGCAGAACATCTAGCTATAGTCCACAAAAGAGCCAGTTCTGTTATGAAAGACTATGGTACGCAAAATGATATCAGTGAGGGAAAAAAATATTTGTTTTTCCTGCTTAAAATTGGACGCTAGCCTATAACAATATAAATAAACATTGATTTTTTTTTAATTAATTAAAAGTTTGTTGTCTCAAGTCAACATTGTACCAAAATTGACAATTTTTTGTCCATTTTGGACATTTGACATTTTAATGAAGACTCTCCCCACCCTAACACAAACTGGCATATAAAATGCAGGACGTCTAAGAAATTGTTTTTTATCCAGCAGTCACCAGAATGTTAAATGGATCAAACATTCATTGACCCTGACATCACCGAAAAATATTTCAACACAGGCTCCTCATCATAGAGCTGGTAAGTCCTGCCCATCCGTAAAACTCCAAGTGGACCTCTAGGTTGAAAAAGCGTCAATCCAAGTGAATGAGAGAAAATAATTATTTTCTGATCCCGTTTGAATTGTTGTGCCATGAATGTGAACATAGTTTGTCTGTGAATTTTTTTTATATAATTTATCATGTAACGAGTTTGACAGTTTATTGTATGATTCTTTGGTTAGCAGTTGTGGAATAGACATAACGAGAAAGACTACACGTCGCATATGTGACGTCACCGCATAACACATTTTCCCTCCACAAATCACGGTGAGATAATCTAAGGAATTAGATCGAGATGCCTGGGTGTTTTGTACCCAAATGTCACCATTCAAACAATGGTTTGTCAGTGGTGTAGTCTACGTGATACGCCGTATACCCACTAGAAAATGTCAAGGATTTGCGTATGCCCACTAGGAAATGTCAAAGATCTCCGTACCACTTTAAAAAGCGTGAGGATTCGTAACAACATCGTTTTGTGAAATAAATTTCCTACGACATCAGCCCCCCTAAACGTAAGGCGACAGAATCAGCGCGCGAGCAGAGAGCACGTCAAAAACAGAGGACAGGGTGTGTTTGTGTGTTGTTCGTGTTCATCTGAGCCTCATTGGTCTGTCACTGCTCGTCAATGTCAGAATATTTGAGATGACAAATCAAATCAAAGTAGGCGGGCTTTATGTTCACAGACGCTGCTGAGCGCGAATTTCAGCAGAGCGACTCGACGCTTCAGTTTAAAAGATGTAAGTGGCTAAACTTAACATTTCATATTTTACGTTTTTTAGGTCATAAATGTTAAATGAATGACAAAAAATAATCAGGCAAATTAATAGGCTATAGTTTTGTCTAATTTCGCCATTTTGAAGTGAAATAAATAAGCCTAACGTGACTCATGCAATTTAGCAATAGTTTACTGTCATTGCGAGGGGACAAGAAACATTATTAAAGCCGTTTTCATCATTTTTTAGCTACAAGAGTAATAACGAATGTGTACATATTGAGAATATAATAAAAATTGTAGCCTTTCTTACATTAAAAAATCGGAGGGGAAGAGAATTTACTGCCCACTGACATGGTTTTAAAGATATTTCTTATTCTTTTTTTTTTGGTCTTCAAACGTCTTGAAATGCACATCAGAGAAATCAAAAAAACTGAAGCACCAACCTCAAATTTAGGACCTCTTTGATTATAAAGCCCTGTCTACGACCCTGTATTAGTCATAAGATCAATAATGAATGTGTAGCCTATACACTCTAAAAAATGCATGGTTGTTTTAACCCAATTTTGGGTCAAATATGGACAAACCCAGCCATTTGGTTACATTTTTAAATGAAAATTTTAACCCAATGTTTGAGTTTGTCCATATTTTACCTAATATTGGCTTAAAACAACCCAGCATTTTTAGAGTGTATATGTTTTGAATGTATTTAATAAACTGAATTACCTAGCTTTAGTAGCTTTCAGTGAATAAACGTGTCCGAGAAAAATTATTCATAGGGAAAATCCACTTATCAGTTGACCCCATGTTTACTTTCTTCACTGACAGACAAAAATGAAAAGCCAGTATATCAATCACAGCTCATCTTTAGGAGGGGAAGAGACAGGGCAAGATAAAAACAAAGAGAAAAAGAGGGTGATGCTGATGAGGAGAGAGAAATAATCAGCTGCCCAGTGCCCACTGACATGGTTTTAAAGCTGTTAACTCATTTTTTGTTGGCCTTCAAAACATCCTAAAATGCACATATGTAGATCAGAGAAATAATTTTTTTTCTCAGGGAAACTAACCTACCTCACATTTGGGACAACAGTGATTATAAAACCCTGCCTTTGCATGTAATGAAACTGGTTAATAGTGAGCATTAGATCCTAAACTAAAGTGTTACCTTTTTTTTTTTTTTTTTAGAAAAAATCGTAAGTGATGATCAAAATCCTTTTTTTTTATTTTTTTTTTAGAAAAAATCGTAAGTGATGATCAAAATCCTATTGACGCCCCTGCTTCATGCAACCTGTCAAAATCAGAGTTTTGTATAACTTGAAGAAAATAAAAAAGAAATATATTACTATTGCACAGTAGAGTACTTCAAGTAGGCCTAATAATATTAATAATAGTTTATTAAAACACACAGAAGCTCAAATGTCTTTAATTTACAACAGTTTATAGAGATAAATAAAGTAACTCGATGGAATTATGAAAGAAATTGCATAAAATGTCATTTATAAAATAATAATAATCAAATCTATTAAGACAGAACTTTAAAGGAATATCACACAAGTTTTGAAATTTTTTCTCAAATGGGTGGTGGTGGTGGTGGTGGCGGCGGGCGGGCTGTCACCACAAAAAACTAGACTACACCACTGTGGTTTGTTTAGCGGGATCCATGTGCTAGTGGTGGTGACGTATATGAAACGCGTCGAAAGCAGGAAGAGTTGTAGTCCACAAAGTGCTCTCACACAAAGTCTAACCGTATGATTCATTCTTCCCGGTAAATTGTAGCATTTTTTACACGAAAATTTATATAAAAAATTCACAGACAACATGTGTTCACATTCATTGCAAAATTCAAACGGGATTAGAAAATAATTAATTTTCTCTCATTCACTTGCATTGACGATTTTTCAACCTAGAGGTCCAGCCGGGCTAGCGGAAGGGGCTGCTGTCGTCGCATGCATTCATACGCGCGACCTGTTCAGACCATAGACAGACAGTAAAAGCGGTTCAAACTAGGCTTCTTTACTATTTTGCAATGTATACTATTGTACTGTTTAAATATTTGTAATTTATATGTTTCTTCTTTATTCTTGTGGAAAGCAGATTAATTTAATTGGACAGGGTGTGCATGGGTGTGCACAATAAAGCCTTCGAACTTTAATGTGTTGTTGAACAAAAGAACTGCTGATATTTGACCACAGGGAGGCAGTGTGACTCCAAAGACTGAAATTGGCAAAAACTAGACAAAAACTGCACCTTCAACTGTACCACCATAGACATCGATATCTATACCACATTAGCTCTGGTCTACTGCTGACTTTTCTGTGAAAGTGACATTTTGCTGATTTTTTTTTTTTTTTTTTGCTGAATATTTACTGATTTTATAAAGTAAATGTAAGAATAAAATTTATACTGTTAATATTTTAAGATAAACACAACCTAGGTGTAGGCCTACTTGATTATCCATACATATTTTATTTAAATTGTAAAGTATTTTTCAGACCATTATTTCCTACGTCAGGCTTTACAGGTTTAAACAGATATAACGATTCATTTGGCAAACAATACTGGTTTCCCAAAGAGTGTGATCATAGCCTAATTGTTGTCTCTAAAACTTTTTTCCAACATCCCACCATGTGACTGAGCAACTAGACAAAAAAGAAAAACACAACAAACGACTGGAACAAGCAGTATAAAATCACTTCCTGAACGCAGAGTTCGAGAGTGCTTTATTTACAAGAACACAAGCAAAAGAGCTGTTTTCATCATTAACTTTGGTTAGGGGTTGTGAATTACTTAAGATGATTTGACACAAATAAAATAACTCATCGGCACTGCAGTTGGCATCTATCAGAATATGAACACAATCGGCTTATAAAGGAGACATTTATGCTGCGTTCACGTGCTATGGAAAATAATATTTTCCACTTGTGAACTGGTATTTACCAGTGTGTTGCGTTCAAGTGCTTTTGTTGTCGTAATGTGGTAAAAAAAAAAATGGAGATCCAGACCTCTTATTTAGCTAAAACTATTTTAGATTTCTTAAGTCATCTGAAACAGCAAGAAAACGATTTATCGAAACTCAAAAGGTAAATAATATGCTATATATTTTCTAGATCATGAATAGTATATATTTTTACCATTCACGACTCTTGCGGTCGTGAATGGTAAAATGACATTCTCTTGCGGTGCTCTCCACCATTTTGAAAAATTCAAAGGTTATCTCATCTCGGCAACTCGTCCATCAAAATATTCTACGAGTTGCCCAGTGGAAAATACCACATGAGGGGGTGTTCATGTGCATTTTCCACGTCGGCTTTTGGCATTTACCATAATTACCATAGCACATGAACGCAGCATTACACACAGATTCCATTTAGAGTCAAAGTTCATAATGTATGTGGACGATAGATTCCTCAACTCATTATTAGTGCTTTACTTCAATATTAAAGGAATAAAATTTGAATTCACTGTCATTATTTATTCCCCGTCATGTCGTTCCAAACTATTTTCTGTGAATGCATTTTAGAGTGAACAACGCCTTTAAGAACAGCACAAAGAGACCAAAAGGAATTCATGTAATAGCATTGACGTGCTGCGAATTAATGACTATGTTCGGCACTAGACATATTTTGTACAGATGAAGCTGAGTCCAGTCCCAACAGCGTGCCCAAGTACGACTGCTCTCGAGGGTCCAGCATCTGGTCCGGCCGCACTGGGTGCACTATGTTGGTGGGCTGAGGCGTGAGGGTGTACTTCTCTAAGAACACTAGGTCAGTGGCGGACTGGTAGCCCGTCTGCTGTTGCTGGCTCACAGCTGGAAGGACGCCATGTGCCGCCCCGTGCACCGTGCCCTCAGTCATCTGGACGGGAACGAGTGTGACGGGAACGCAGACATCAGCCGCCACGCTCTGAAGCACAGTCTTAGACGTGTTGTGGTATGGTTTAGGTGTTTCGTTTGATGGCAACGGGTCTGTCAGCTTGCTAGCGGGGGGCACGGGCATGTTCTGGTGTTGCTGGTCGAGCAGGCGGGCGCTGTGAACGTGGTCCACGTGGTACTTCAGCTTGTCCTTACGCTTGAAGGTAGCACTGCAGTGCGGGCAGTTGAAAGGACGTACGTCTGAGTGAATGACCATGTGTTTGGTCAAAGTTTTCTTGATGCGGAAGGTCTGGTTACAGATCACACACCGGTGGGGTTTCTCACCTGAGGATCAAGAAATATCGGATCAGAAAAAAATTGTGTAGCAGAAATGCTACAAATTTGCTGTTAAAGATTTAGAGGTCAAAAAGTTTGAAGTCATTCAACTGTTTGATGTTTTGTCTGAATTAATAAAAGTATTAATTTCTCTCTGAAAAACAATCTTTTTAATGGTAGCGTATTTTACCTGAATGCGTTCTGAAATGTGACATGAGGTTGGTCTTTCCCCTGAACTCTTTCTTGCACACCTGACACTGATGCACTACTGCTTTATACCTGTCAAATTACAGTACATGATCATGACATCACAGATCTCACACAACCAACATCAACTTGTATTGCATAACAAAGGCCGCATGTATCATCTCATAAACAATATTTGTGTGTGTGCGTGTGTACATACCTTCGCCAGATCTTCTCTCCCAGGTGAATGCTTTTATAATGGACAGTCAGGTGATCGGCACGTCGGAAGCATTTTCCACACTCTTCACACTGATGCGCTCTCTCGCCTACACAAAACAAAAGTTACAAGACTCTAATCCCACATACATGCGTATAGTACACATATAGTACCTTAAAGGAATAGTCCAAAACGAGGGGCATTCGAAAATAAACATTTTTGTAACCAGTTTCAGATCCCATTGATTCCATTATATGTTTTGCCCATACAATGGAAGTTAATGGGAACCAAAACTCTCTGGTAACCAACATTCCTCAAAATATCTTCTTTTTTGTGAAACGACAGAAGGGTGAGTAAATGATTATTTACATTTTTGGGGGTGGGTTGACAGTTTTAAATCCTAGTGAGGACATTTAAGGCATCACATTATGGCTGACAAACAGATGGTGAAATTATGCCACCTTGAATTAAATGCACGTGTGAAATTATTGTATGTTCAAATTTATATCTGGGGTTTCTGAGACCACAATCAAAAATGTAACTTTGAAAAATACCTGTATGAATTTTTTTGTGTTTCTTTAGATGATCATGGCGAATGAAGGTTTTGCCACATTCCTCACATTCATAGCGCTTGTCCTCATGATGAACACGAAGGTGAAGTCTAAAAAATAGACACAACAACAGGTAACAACACTGGTAATAAATAAAACTGTCCTTTCCAATTACTTTTAATCTTGTTCAAATATTTAGGTTTATTCATCGTCTGGAACCGTTTGGTTCCTAATGAAGTCCATTATATGGAGAAAATCCTGGAATGTTTTCATCAAAAACCTTCATTTCTTTTCGACTGAAGAAAGAAAGACGTGGACATCTTGGATGACATGGGGGTGAGTGAATTATCAGCAAAAGTTTTTTTAAAAGTAAACTACTCTAACATAATAAATGCTCTTGTTTTGAACTTTTCCACAACTGATTAATATTAACATTGATAATAAGAAACGTTGAGCAGCAAGATCATCATTATATTAGAACTATTTCATCATGTGACTCTGAAGACTGGAGTAATGATGCAGCTTTGATCACAGTAATAAATTACATTTTAAAATATATTAAAATAGAAAAACATAGAATAAAAATAGTAGATCACTTCCAGCGCTTGCACAGACCGAATCGCCCGCGCCCTCAGATCAGTTGGACTTGGCTGTGGTTACAAGAGGTAAAAACGATATAAATACTGTTCGTTTTCTCACAAAAACAGCTAGTTTCGTGTCTTAGGCCATCAACGTGTACTTAGATTTACGAGTCATTAAATCAGGTTTAATTTGGACTTCTCTGTGCATGCTCTTTGAGGTGGTGACCATAGACCTGCATTATATGATTGACAGACAAGAACGGTTTGACCTAAATATATCAAAATTGAAAATACTGCGGAAACACATCACACCTTGGATGCCCTTGAGGTAAGCTAAAACATCAAAAATGTATTTCAAAGTGAACTATTCATCAGCACATATTCTCTCACAATTCGTTTTCTTTGGTGTGTGAACCATGTTTCTTGTGTGTAGTGTCTCGGCACCCTCACAGACCTGTAGGAGCTTCCATGACGGAAACTTTGTCCGCAGATGCTGCACAGGTGAGGTTTTTCCCCGCTATGGATCCTCAGATGCTCTCTGAGGGTTGTCCTGAAAATATGTTCAAAGATTAACTGAGAGAGCTTGTTTATGAATAAAACATCCAACCATTATCGGCATTCGGTTTTGGTAATATCAGTGTTTTGAGCATAACAGCAGCTTCATACCTCTCACGGACCGATTTGCCGCACAGAAAGCAGGTCCATTTCCTCTTCCCCCCATGTGTGCACTCTATGTGACGTTTGCGGTTCCCTGTGTCATTAAACTGACGACCACAGATGTCACAAGGAAAGGGTCCTGGATATTGGACATTTTGTCAACATTAAAACACTTTTGGTGCTGTTTATTGGCACAAAAAAGAAAGGTAAAGCTTTACCCAAATGGAACTTTTCTTGGTGCTTCAACCGGGCAAATCGTGACTTGAAGTACTCGTCACAGTAGGCACACTTGAAGGGTTTGTCCTGTGAATGTAAGATCATGTGCTCCTCCAGATGGGGACGACGACTGAAGGACTTGTGACAGATCTGCAAAAGCAGCAGTGTTAAAGAAATGATACAGGCCACTGTTAAATTGTATGCAAACAGAATTTTATGTTAGCATTTTTTGTGGTCATTTGAATGTAAATAAGGCAAATGACTCACGTCACATTTCCAGCCTTCACTCTTCTTCTTCTTCTGAGTGAGAAACTCTTGGAGGTGGTCAGGGTGAAATCTGTAAGCAGACAATGTGTTGGACTTCGGTCACATACAAAGGCAAGGTAACAAACTATTTCACCAAAACAACACCAGAAGATGTACTGGAAACTACAGCAAGTGACTTTGCAAAACATGTTTCTCCAATAGATAGTGTTGTAGTACTCACGAGACCACTTTTTGATGGTCTCGGGATTTCATTTCAAGAAAGGCCATAACTGTGAAAATATCACTAATATGCCAGTATATTGACTAATTTTTTGTTAACATCCTTGCTTTTATTATATGTAAAACGTACTGATTCAAATCCAAGCAATAACGTCGCCTTATTGGTTATTGCTAATTATGTATTTTTGTTACCGCTGCCTTTCACCCATGTATTCATGTTCATGTATTATTAATAAAAGGTGGAGAAAAGTGAAGACTTTTTTTACATTCTGTACTAAACGATGGAAGTCACTGAATAAAGATGGTTTATTTCAGCTTTAAGTGTTAAATATCTCTATTTTTATGGGAATGTGGATCTTTCAGATCAAAAAAGGTTGGGAACCACTGTTATAAACTCATTACATGCAAAGTGAGATATTTCAAGTCTTTATTTGTTATAATTTTGAAAACCTGTTCACAATATTCTAATTTTGAATGTGGGGTTTTCATAAGCTGTAATCCAAAATCATCAATATTATTACAAATAAAGGCTTGAAATATCTCACTTTGCATGTAATGAGTCCATATTAGTTTCACCTTTTAAGTTGAATTAACTAAATTAAATTAACTTTTGAACAATATTCTAGTTTCACAAGTACATACATATGTGGATACCAAAATGTGGTATTTCTTCTGATTTTTGTGTTTTGTTTGTCATATTCAGTGAAATCCGGGATTGGGACGGGATGCCCGCTCACCTCTTCACGTGTCTGCTGAGAGTCTTCCTGCTGGCATGAAGCTTGTTGCAGAAGGGACATTTGTGCTCTTTCCTCTGGACGGGCGTATCACTGTCATGTTTCTTCTTGTGGACTGTGAGGTTTGATTTGGTGGAGTAGCACTGAAGACAGATGTCACACTGGAAAGGTTTTTCTCCGGTGTGTACTCTGGTGTGACTCTCGTATTTACCTACAAAATGAGGAAATGACATGGACACCTTGGATGACATGGGGGTGAGTAAATTATCAGCAAAAGTTTTTTTAAAAGTGAACTACTCCTTTAAGTTTTAAACTACAGTTTCAATATATTTGACCTGCATTATTAATGTATTGTTAAATAAAATAAGAGATAACATCCGTCAGCCTTTACGGTTCTCACCTATCCGATCGAAGGTCTTGTCACATTTGGGACACTTTAGAGTCTTTTTGTTAGCGGTCTGGACCACGACGGGAGCCAGTCCCTCTGGGAAGACATGAGCGGTGACCTCGGTGGCTTGGCTTTGCTCCTCGACAGCATGAGTGGATCTCGGTCCGGCCTCCTTCTGGGTCTCAGTCTGCTCTCCAGCCTCACTGAGTTCAGCCTCTTGCTTCTCACCATCTTCACATTCTGCCTCCTCGACCTCTACCGCACTGGAGCTTTCTTCTCGCCCCTCCTTAATACTTTGCTCTCCCAGCTCATTCTGTTGCTCTCCCCCACTTTCGTCATCCTCCTCCTCCTGCTCCTCAAAGGTACCATCGTCATCCTTTTCTTTCTGACTGGGTTTTCCAGACAGGGTGTGGCCATTTCCGCTCTCCTGGCTCTCAAATTTAGCAGGGGTCCTCCTCTGACGGCCAGATCTGCGGGTGGTGACCGCAGATGTGCTAGCCACGTTTTGCTCTTCCTCAACATGGCAACCAGCGCTGTGCGTCTTGGCCAGGTGATTCTCCAGAGACTTCTTGTAGCAGAATGTGCGACTGCAAAAGGAGCACTTGGCTCCTACCGAAGTTTGGACATCTGGGGTCTCCTGGGGAACTTGCTGAACATCACTATCTTCATCAGCTTGAGCTGGTGTCACCCACTTTGATAAAAGATTTACAGCTTCCATCATATCCAGAAAACAGGCAGCCTCACTCAGAGCAGGAATCTGGCCTTTTGAAACTTCAAATTCAGATGTGTACAGGAAGTTGAGCAAGTGTCCAAAGGTGGAGCCCTCTATGTTATCAATGGTAACATGGTGCAATTCAGAGTTTTCACTGAATTTGGCATGAAAATAGCCACTGCCAAAAGCCAAAACCACCTTGTGGGCATGATACATCTTCCCACTGACCATGAGAGTTATGTCACAGAACGATGGCAGTTTCTGACGGTCTTCGTTCAAGAACTTCAGGAAACAGCCATCACTTTGGGATATTTGCAGATGCTTCTTTTCCTGCGAAGAATCTTTATTGGCCACGTCAACACCGCCGCTGACATCACACGCCGTTGGTCCATCACATGTTGTCTCCTGTGTTTCTGTGCTACTGATATCCTTCACTTTTGACGGCTGGGATGGACTGACTTTCTTCTTCATGTTTAGGGTTTTCAACACAAAACTTCCATTTTTAGAGCTGAAAAACAGACTTACAGGGCACAAACACTGATTCTTTAGTACTTGGTCAAAACTGGGGTGAAAAAAATACATTTATATGTATTATACACACATAGTATATCCTGCAAAATATGGTTTTCAATAGATGGAGGCCATGTGAAATCATCATATATTGTTAATTTTTTCTTATGAATGACTAGATTTAGTAATGTTCATGATGAATGCCATGACAGCACACAAAGAGCTGCAGGTTGTCCTCCAGTGTAATACATACTTAAAAAATAATTACTATTGTTTATTTAAACTTTCACGTACATTATAATGGAAATATAAATGTCAAAACAAAAAACAAATACATTTTAAATACAAATAAATGGCACATTTATGTTAAGTACATCCTAGAAATCATCTCTGGTTCGTTTCAAAGTGGAAACAACAACAAAAATCTAATAGCTCGAAAAGAATGGGGCATATATTGTCCCATGCTGGAGCAAATTTAGAATAAACGAGTATAGTTGATTATGCATACCAGCGCTTCCAGTTGTCAAAATAATTTAATCATGTCACACGTCGAACCTATTTGTGGAGTTAACTTCAGACAGAACGAAGCATTGACAGTGTCATATATCATGACGTTTCGCGTGCAGTCTTGCACTGGGTGAGGAAAATGCCATAAACGAAACAAACACATTACAACACTGTCAGCATGCATTACAATGTACATACATTCATAAATCTAGTGCACTTCAAATAAGAACAATGCAAATCTGAAGTGAACTACCCCTTACGGCCCCCCATTATGTCATGCTCCCACAGGGCCCCTCCACAACAGGAGTGCGTTGACAAACGACCCTAAAATGGCCCATGGCAAACTGCGAAGAGTGACTTGTTTCTCAGTTCCAGTCTTACCTTTAAAAAAGATTAAACATGCGGTGGTGTTTTGGAGAGGTGTATTGTTTTTCCTTTGTATACAAACAAACAAAATTATAAGGTTATAAGACGCGAAGTGTGTCCTTTTTCCATCGTCCAGGGCTCCGACGTCTAAACAAGCTGTTTTGTCATTGGCTAAAGGCGAAACATCTTCCTGTTTCATTGGTTTACGTATAAAGCGAATTCCTCCACCGATAATAACTCCTATGTATAACTTGTAATTTAATGAAAGTTGATAATGTATTATTTTCATTTATAAATAATAACCAAAATAAATTGAATAACAATGACCGCGCAACGATAGTCCATTAGACGCGTAGCATTATGGGTAATGTAGTTGCCTATTTGCTGAATGCACACACAATTTAATTGGATTATAAATATATATTAAATATGATGTTTTCATTGTAAATATGCAGCCTATGTTATTTAGGCAATATAGAATAGTAATAAATAAATAAATAAACAAACAAATACAATTGTAAATATCAACAAAAGTTCGACCAGTCAAAAGTTGGAACATTATTTATTATTTTACACATTTTAAATGCGAATTGGCCAATACAGAGACAAATGTTATGCAATATTTTAGTTTCTTTACAGTCATAGAGTTTGGATTCTGTCTCGCGAGTCACGCCGGTGTTCGAGGCTATTCTTCCAACCGATTCCAACTGATTCCAACCGATTCCAACTTTGCCTCAGCGCAGCAGGTAAGCCTTAAGAATATGCCAGTAAACAGTTTTGTTGCAAAATAACATTCTGTTTGCCTACTTTTTATGGCTAGTATTTTAAACCATTAAATAAACTTCAGGCCAATTTTCTTTCTGATTGTAGCGTCCACCGCGTTCACCAACTCGTCATAATTCAGAATTCATTCAAATCATAATAGCTGATGCTGGCTTTATAAATTCGACTGTTTAATGGAAAAATTTCTTCAACAAAGCACAGCACTGAAGGCAATTTGGTGGCATAAATGCATGTACACAGACATGTTATCTTGTTTAGGCGAGTCAGAGCGGGCATAATTTTGTCTGTTTTTATGCTATATTGAATCTTTACACCGAATTTTGAGCAGGCACAGAGCAACCTTAACTTAACGGTGTAAAGAAAAATGCCTTAAGATTAGTTAATAACTGCATGTAGATGTGTCTTGTTAGAGAGCTGCCATAAGGTGTGGATGCGTGAGTCTCTCAGATTAGCCTTTGAGACCTATCCTGTCCCTGGCTTCACACCAGTTCATTACACATGTAAGTGCATTACCATAATCCCAAGACTTGCTGTGAACCCACCGAAGCCAGTCAGTCCTAAACACAGATGAATGAAGACGAGCTAAGGAAGTCTCTGGCGGTAATGGTGTTTTACGAAGCTGCCCTGCCTTCTTCAGAGCTTGTTTTAGGTGTCCTGTCTGTATACAACTAAAATCATGTCAAGTGCGGCCATATGTTTCTGGATGATACTGTTGCTGTATGCAGGTAATAACAGTTGTATCTTGTGGGGTAGTTCTGGATACCATTAGAAACCTGCTTGTTTGTACTTTTTGTTGATGATTATTGTTAATAACATTGTGGAATAAGTCTAAGAATGCATAATGCTTTTCTTGCATCAATCCTCACATTTTAACAGATGTGTGTCTTTAGATGTATGTAATTGGCTTGCTTCCATAAAAACTCAAGATGCTTTCTGGATGATTTTGAACATTATTATTTTATTTTTTTTTTACCTTTTGCAGTTCGTGCAGCATGAAAAATCATAAGTTAAGAAAACTTTTTGTTGTATCAACTTAACAATTAAAGTTGGTCTGTTCTTTTATCAAACATAATATAATAATTTTGATAAACAAAAAAAAGTTTTTTACTGGTGAATCCAAGTGCAATAGTAATTTTAAATTAAGCTGAGCATTAACATTATATAACAGTGATGTAGAACATTTTTATTTTGTATTCTAATTCAAATATTTATGTCATAAGTCCCCATGTTTGAGCAAAAACACACGCTATTTAATAAGGTGAGGTGACTATATTTAATTTTGAACTTTTTCTAAATTCAATAGTTCAATCAGCCTAAAATAGTCTTTGTTTGACAAAATGAAAGTTGTTTTTTTTTTTTTACAGTGATGCTGTCATTAAAAGAACATAGCAAATATTTTGGAAATCTGAAATTCTTGTTGACGATTTTCTCTCAAATTGTCATGCCCAGAAACATAATGTGTAACATGTTTTAAACAAAAATTCTGTTATCAGTTACTCATCCTTGTGTCGGTCCAAACATGCATGAGTCATGGAGATGAAAGGCCCAAAAATGTCTCAATCCATATAATAAAAGTCAATGGGGTCCAAAACATCAAACAGCTGCAAATGTTTTCAATCTTCTGATGTGGGAAGAGAATAAAGTCATACAGGTTTGTAACGACATGATGGATGAGTAGATGACGTCATTCCCATTTTTGAGTGAACGTGATATCTCCAGGTCAGATATGAAGTCAACCAGTATTGATAATGTTCATGCAAAGTCTTGAAACTTGTTTCTTCTCTGCCTCAGGAGTCACCAGTGGGTGTGATCCAAACCTGTGCATGAATGGTGGTGTGTGCGTGAATCAGGATGGACAATACAAATGTCAATGTTCCCAAGAGCGCTATAATGGACACCTCTATGGGGGGCCGAACTGCATGGTGGTCCTGCTGGGCTGTGAGCGTCATTGGTGCCAGAACGGGGCCACTTGCCATCCATACCTGGACAAAGGACGACATCGATACAGCTGCATCTGCCCTGAGGGCTTCACTGGAACAAAGTGCCAGACGTCCACCACCTTCTCTTTTGAAGAAAGTGGATTTATCCAGGTGCAGACCATCCTCACTGACGCTTTTGAGCCCTTGAATGTCACTCTGAGTTTTCGCACATTGCAGGAAGAGGCCACTCTGCTCCAGTGCCAAGTTGAAGATCAGCTTCTTACCCTGGAGTTAGTGGATGGAAAACTACGGCATACATTGCAGCGAGCCCAGGACACCGAAAGCGTTCTTCTAGAGCTCCCAGCGAGGGTTTCCGACGGCCGCTGGCACACGGCGAAGGCCTCGCTGCACAACAGCATGTTTGGGCTGAGTCTTAGTGACCCGTCTTGTCCTGGAGACTTGTGTGTCATGGAAGTTCAGATAGATCAAGCAGAGCCCGAATTAGGTTCAGGTCTATCCGAGTTGACTGTGATGCAGAATCTCTACATTGGCGGAAGAGGGGAACAAGGGGCTGGTTCAAGCTTTCTGGGATGTATGCGGGATGTGTGGTTGGATTCACGCATAGTGGTGCCTGGATTGGGACAGAGGGCTCCCATTAGGCAATTTAATGTGAAACAGGACTGTGGTGACTGGGACCAATGCAAGGAAAACCCGTGCCAGAACAGAGGCAGATGTGTCAAGACAGGATGGAGGAGTTTTAGCTGTGAATGTCATCGGCCTTACGAGGGAAAGAACTGTTTAGAGGGTATGATCTTTTTTTTTTTCCTTCTCCAGTTTACTTGTAAACAAGGTATGGGTTGGACTTCATGTAGAATTGTAGATTAAAGAGGACCTATTTTTTTTGCATTTTCAACTTAGTTTAGTTTAGTAATGTTGCTGTTTGAGAATGAAAAATGTCTGCTAAGTTACAAAACACAAAGTCACTCCAAAGAAGAGAGTTATTCTCTGTATCAGCTCGCACTGTTTCTGAAATCCCTGAAACGCCTCTATTGCAGTCTTAAGTTTTTTTGCGAGAAAGTACACCTCACAATATTCCTCATTTAAGGGAGTAGTTCACTTTTAAAAATAACTTTTGCTGATAATTTACTCACCCCCATGTCATCCAAGATGTCCACGTCTTTCTTTCTTCAGTCGAAAAGAAATTAAGGTTTTTGATGAAAACATTCCAGGATTTTCTCCATATAATGGACTTCACTGGGAACCAAACGGTTCAAGGTCCAAATGAGAGTTTCGGTGCAGCTTCAAAGCGCTTTAAACGACACCAGACGATGAATAAGGGTCTTATCTAGGACCCTTCGTGTCATGACTCCAAAAAAGATTTGTTCATTTTGATAAACGAGTTTGAACAGGAGAGTCATGAACGCGCATCACAGAGCAGAGCAAGGCAAGCATTTGAGATTATTAAACTTCAACTTTTTAATTTATTTTTTAAATGACCGATCGTTTCGCTTGATAAGACCCTTATTCATCGTCTGGTGTCGTTTAAAGCCCTTTGAACAGTTTGCAGTTTTCACTGAAACTCTCATTTGAACCTTGAACCGTTTGGTTCCCATTGAAGTGCATTATATGGAAAAAATCCTGGAATGTTTTGATCATAAACCTTAATTTCTTTTCAACTGAAGAAAGAAAGACATAACTGAAATAACTGAATAAATAACTGAAATAACTTTAAATAACTGAAATGATATTTCCTAAACACACTCAGCGGTTGACCAATCACAACACACTGGTGCAGCCATACACATAGTGTACACATGTACACATAGTCGCCCTAACAGAGTGTAGTTTATCACATATGAACTTATGATCCATTAATGTTGAAACCTGAAAGTGTTCGTTTGAAAATGTATCATTTAAAACAACACAAACTTCTTTCTAAGTGAAAAGTGTGATTGTGCTGTCTTGCTTTAATTAATTGTCATTTATTTTGATATATGCAATGACATTTACACATTTTTAAGTGTGGCTTTAGTGTCGTTCCAAACCTGTATGAGTTTCTTTCTTCTGCTAAACACAACAGAAGATATTTTGTAATCAAACAGTTGATGGACCCCATTGAATTCCATAATAAGAAAAGAAAGTCAACTGGGTTCATCAACTGTTTGATTACAGACATCTTCAAAATGTCTGTTTTTGTGTTCAACAGAAGAAAGAAACTCATACAGGTTTGGAACGAAATGAGATGGAGTAAATGAACATTTAAAAAACATTTAATCTTTCCTGATCACCATTTATCTCTACAACAACGTCACTGCTCAGCAAAGAATCTAAATTTAGCGCCCCTCAGAGGGTCAAATTTAGTCCCAAGAGATAGAATGAGATTAGAGCGCTAAACGAAACACTTCTACAACACCCAGACGTAAACATGCCAAAGCAGAAGGACAGCCAAGCGAAGGATAAAATCAGCCACACCTGAACTGTGGATTATAGAAACGTGATATAAAAAGGCACGTTTAATCCATGCTAACTTTAAATTAGACCTATCCTGCCAAGAAAGCTGTTGCAGTGATTTATTAAATCTCTGTAAGTGAGGAAAACAAATATTTTTGACAGAACATATTTTTTGAACTCTATGTTTAGAAGCATTCCATTTAGTCATAATTGTCTTATTATTATTATTATTATTACAACCACCACAACAATAATAAAAATGTATTATAATATTGTTAATTATTTTACATATATTTGTTTTATTATTGTTGTAATAATTTTTTGCTGTAGTAAAACGATTATTTCCATTTTGTTGCATTTTACTGTTACATTTTATTTTTATTATTGTTATTATTTTTTTATAATAGAGCAGAATGAATAATATTTGATAAAAAATAAATAATATTAACATTTATATAATAAAAATACAAACCCTTTGAATACTACGAATAAGTATTACTAAATTTAGAAATATTCAATTTTGTCATATTTGACTGTTTGTCTTAATATTATTTTTATAATTAATGTATTTATATTAATAATAATTCTTTCCATTTTGTTACATTTGACTGTCACATTTTATTTAGATGATTATAGTTGTTGTTGTTATTATTAACAACATTATTGTTTTTATTATCAACACTATATTTTCTATAGTAATGATAATTATAACTCTTTAGAATATATTTAATTTTGTTATATTTTATTTGAAATCATAATAATAATAAAAAATGCTACTAATAATAATGACATATTTTTTATAATGTTAATAACTTTATATTTAGAAATGTTCCATTTTGTTTGTTACATATTATTATTATGCACTCATCTGATCTATTTGATTTCGTAGAGTATGTTGCTGCGAGGTTTGGCAATGAAGATTTGGAGAGCCACGCTCTGTTCAGGGTGGATGAAGACGACCCAGGTGACAGCACTACCGTGTCCATGTTCGTCCGCACGCGCCGCTCACAGGGCCTGCTCCTCGTCCTCTCCAACAGCACCAGTCAGTACCTCCGTGTCTGGCTGGACAATGGCAAGGTCAAAGTTCAGATCAACAACTTTGAAAGCCTGCTAGGAAGGGAAGTGGTCAACGATGGCCACTTTCATCTCATAACTGTGCTTGTGGAACTGGAATCCCTGTCCCTGTTTATGTCTGCTAAGAGCCAGGGTCGCGTCCCTATCCGTCGCGTGCTGGTCCAGGCTGGGGACGCAGTACACGTGGGAGGCTTAGCGGATCGCCGTGCATCGCTAGCCTTTGGGGGATACTTTAAGGGCTGTATCCAAGACCTCCGTATGAATGGCAGGCGCCTGCAGTTCTACCCAGTTAGTGTCCCGGTGAGCTCCTACAGGCTCGAGAGTTTGCTGAAAGTCACACGCGGCTGCACTGGCGACGACTCCTGCAGTGTAAGTGACGTTTGCAGATCTATAGCGCCTCTGCTATAAAGTGTGGTCCAATTTGCAGCTTATTCTGGACAGGAAAATATCTAACTGACAGAAAAGGTTGATCTGGTCGACATGAAAAGTGAATAGTATATTTTGCTTTTATCTGCCGTTTAGGCTGGGTGGTACCGAAATAATGGGGAAAAACGTATTTCGATGGTTTCTTAGCATAAACAATTGTCAGAATTAGCACTCGTTTCGAAATTATCAGCAACAGTATTTGTTTGAATATTTTGAATGACTTAATGAATATTCAAATATGATGAATATTTACATAATTTAGAGTGTTCACTGTTCTGGAATATTAATGCTTGAATTTGTCCACATTTAAACCCTTTTAGAAGTATGCAAGACTTTCATAAATGTTCAAGTATTATGAATGATCACCCCACAATATTTAAAATTCTGGATGATACTTGACTTCAACCAAACCTTTTTAGAAAGGTGCTAAACATCCTAAATTTGTTTAATCGTTTTGATATTTTGTCAACTTTATTCATATTATGAAATATTTAATAAATATTCTTGTATTATGACTTGTTACGTCATTCACAATTCTGGATTAACGTTATACTTTTATAAATTTGCTTTGATAAACTTTATAACTATTATACTATAAAAATGTTCATGTAGTATTACACTGTAAAAACATATTGTTGGTTTAACTTAAAAAAATGAAGTATTTAAGTTGATTTGACAAAAGAAATAATGTTGTGATTACAAATCTTGATTGTTTTACAGAGTATGAATGATCACAACATTCAGAATTTTTGTAATTCGGGAATAATTATGCTTTGTTTAATCCAAACCTTTTTAGAAATTGGCTTAATGTTCGAAATATGTTTGACTATTTTGTAAACTTCAAATATTACGAATCTTTTGATAAATAATCATATATTATGAATTATTACATAATTCACTCACTGTGTTCGTAATTCAGGAAGACGTGTTAGACCATTTTGCTGTTTGAGACAGACCCCAAGGGCCTGTGGACAGCAGTTTGAGAAACACTCCTAAAAAAAAGCAAACAAATATTAAGTGAAATTGAAGATTTAACATGTGAATGAAACTTGATTTTTGTTTAAAAGGACAGTATGTACTGTAATGAATGATTGTGTGTATATCTTCTAGATCAATCCCTGCTTGAATGGAGGTGTGTGCTACTCCATGTGGGATGATTTCACGTGCAGTTGCCCACCTAATACGGCAGGGCAACGCTGCGAGGAAGTCAAATGGTGTGAGCTGTCCCCATGTCCCACCGCTGCCATGTGTCAAGCACACACTCAGGGTTTTGAATGTAAGTATAATTATGTAAATGTTCCAAGAGGAGTATCTGAACTGTAAGGAAAAAAGTATTAATACATCTATAGAACATATCCTCAAGTTCAGATATATAATTGCTAATTGTCATGTGTAGCTATTAGGGGTGTAACGATACGATTCGATACATATCATGATACTGAACTCACAATATATTAATGGTGATACTCCAAGACATATGGTAAAAGGTTATCAAAAATGCACTGTTGATTAAAATGCTAAACTTGGTGTTACATTGTGGGTGTAAATGAATATGCTTGGACTTGGTGCTGGTAACCCAATGCACAGGACAGTGGTGACACGGCAGAATAAAAATATTCATGAATTTGAAGCTGAAAACAGAATTATTTTAGATGAATATGCTTGCACTATATTACTGAGTAGATATATTTGAAACAATGTTGGCCACTTTTTACTGGTAACATTAGACATTTGGCATTGTCAGGACCCACAAATATGTCCCCATTGCATTATTAAACATTATAATCATCAATATATATAGTACTTTAATGTATTACTGACACCAAAACTCCATAAACTTTCATTTTTGGTGAACTATACACAATACACATTGTCACTATCCACGATACATATTGTTGCATTTTTCAATTCCGTTATATTGTGACATGATATGCTATTACACCCCTAGTAGATATACTAGAGGATTTATGAAAGCCTTGAAAGATTATCCTTTGTTGGATTTGCCAAGCCATATTTTCTGCCCTAAAGCATTGCATGAAGCGTGTTAATGAAGCGTGAAATTAAATATGGTGCTGAGGGCTTACACTTTGGAGGTAAAAAGAAAAAAGGGGGTCTGTTTATTTATGCCTGCTGAAACTGGCAGCACCTTTAGGATCCTTTAAATCCCTTTTGATTTAATCATCTTTTAAATGACAAGTGGAAATTCATCAGACTAAACATAACTAGATGAATTGTGAATTATAATTTTAGACCAGTCGTTCTGGTTCCAGGACCACAATTGTCTTTTTTTACAACAATGATCAAAGGTCCTGTGGCATTTTTGTGTGTTTTACTGAATAAGGATTAAGGATGAAGATTTTTTTTTACTCGCATAATTTCTACTAGATAAAGTATTTTAGGGCTTGGCATAACTAAATGTATATTCTTTATAATTATTCCCATGAAGAAACAATGAAAACTTTAGCCTACATACAATAAACAAATATATCTATTTTTTGTTTTGTTTCAGCTAATTGTTCAGCTATTTGATTTAATATTGTTATTATTATTGTTATCATTAACTACAACAATAATAATATTAATAATTATAACTATTTAGAAATATTCATTTTTGTTTTGATTTAATATAATTATTATTAGTAGTAGTAGTAATAATAACACTGCTAATTATAATAATTATATGTTAATGAAAACTTTACTTGAAATAAAATAATCACTAACTGAAAAAAAAATTATATATATATATATATATATATATATAGTATATAAACATTGATAGTATGATACTAAAATAACACTGGTACTGTGTCTACATTGATAAATTGAGACAAAACTTTGCCAAAAAATCTGTTTAATCCAAGTAAGTAAACTTTAATGTAAAAAGTGTGAAATACTGAACAGCTTTTGAAGGCAAATAAGATATGCAGTCGCTTATGGAAACATAATCGTGGATGTATATGTAAATTCTGGTTATATATGTTTATATATTTGCAATGAAAGAGCTTTGGAGAAATAGATTATCTTAAGTAAAGAGTTGATTGATGCTTCTTTCCTGCTCGCTTTGCAGGTGTGGTCAATGTCAGCCTCCAAAGTGACAGCCACATAATCACCTATCGTGGTAATGGAAAAATAAAGCGATATCTCAGCAGCATTTCAATACATTTCCGTACCAGGCAGCAGAACGCGACTCTACTACATGCTGAGCGGGATGCTCAATTTATTACCATTTCTATCCAAGATGGACATGTAGTTTTAGAGCTGCAGGGAGAAGAACTATCCCCCTATTTGTATATACACAGTCCGGACCTGGTTAGTGATGGACAGTGGCACAGGGCAGATTTCAGCATGGACAATCCAGCCTTAGAGTCATCCAGATGGAGACTGGTTCTGGATGAGGACTGGGAGAAACCCTCCATCTCAATTACAGCCTCAGAAGATCTGGATTTCCTGAGAGAAGATGTGGACATCATCTTAGGGGGGTTGGGACCCAATTCGGAGGACAACTTCGCTGGCTGTCTTGGTTTGGTGGAGATTGGTGGCCTTGCATTGCCATATTACAGCGACATGGAGATGAACCTTCCCAGGCCCCAGGAAGAGCACTTTCTGAGAACATCTGCAACTCCCTACATTGGCTGCTGGGGATCTAATGTCTGTGAGCCTGACCCATGCCAAAATGGTGGGGTTTGTGAAGATCTGTTCAACCTTTTCAAGTGCCATTGCCCATCTGATTGGGATGGCCAACTCTGTGAACTGACTGTAGACACTTGTGCCTCAAACCCTTGTGTTCATGGAGCCTGCAGAGGGGTGTCAGCAGGATATGAGTGCTCGTGTGATGTGGGCTACACCGGCCGACACTGTGAAATGGTGGTCGACGTATGTGCGAATCACAAGTGCAGCAATGGTGGAACATGCCTAAGAGGACTGAAACGCTACGCATGTCTCTGTCCGAGAAACACGACAGGACCTTACTGCAGGTGATGATGTTCCCCATGCTCATCCCTCCGATGCATCTTTCGACACACAAGTTCTTCTGCAATATCTTGAAGTGTTGACATTCTTGGATATTTGCGTGTTAAATTCCATTTCTGTTTCAGGGAGAGAGTTCCAGAACTTCCATGGTATATCGACAGGTTTCCGTGAGTTTGACTTCTTACAATATGCATTAAAGGTGCTGTAAGCCAAAGCCTTTACATGTTAGAAATGGTCCTTCACAAGGGGGTGATCATATTAGAAGTCTGTTTGGATGTTTGAAAACCCCAGCCAACCGATATTAGCCAGCCCGAAAAAGCAAAGTAATTGATGGCAGAGAGCGTTTCTGATTGGCTAGAAAAATTACTCTATTTATAAAAAAAATTAAAAAATAAAAACGCGGCACCAGTGCGTCTGAACACACCTCGTTTTCAGATCAGCACACCAATGGGCGCACAAATGGGCGGAATTTCATTTGCTATTTAAAAAACATAACGCAGGATGGGAAAATGATAACTGCGTTGGGCTGAAACTAGCAAAAAAACGCTTGCATCACGCCTGGCGCATAGGGCGCATAGTTTCAAAATCACTCTAATTTAAAAGTATACAATAAGAGTCCTATAACAATAATGGCACAGAGTAACAATATTATTGGAATCACTTTCCCAGCAATATTTTCTAGTTGACTAAAAAGATAAAAACATTGATCAGCCAATCAGAATCCATACTGCTTTAAAAAGCTTGACAACTTAACTACAGCGTGCACTTACAATAAACAAAGATATTGTGCATTGATGTGGATGCTAATCAAGTTATCTTTATAGTTATCATTCTTGGAGTGAACAGGCCTGAAGTGTTAATAGAACAGACCTGTAGTAAGTCAAAAATGAAGTCTGTACCAAGCCTCATCCCTTTATCATATTTTTCTCTAGATACCCTAAACTGCCTGTGTCTTTCTGTGGGAATGAGAGATGGAACTACAGTTGCTTCAATGGTGGGAATTGCTCCTCTGTAGAAGATAATTGTGAATGTCTACCTGGATTCACCGGACAATGGTAAAAATATTAAACCACAGAGGTTCAATTAATGTGATAACACGTGAATAGGTGAAAACCTATTGATGAGAAGTGTGCTATTTTCTCTCTCAACAAAAACTTAAAGGAGTAGTTCACTTTTCAAAAAACTTTTGCTGATAATTTACTCATCCTCATGTCAACCCGCGGGTCGGGTGGGGGCGGGTAAAGAAATTGTCACTTTATTTGCGGGGAGGTTGGGGCGGTTCATTCATATTTTTTTTATCCATGTGTGTTGCTTGTAATTTCCAGCCTATATTAAACATTTGGAAATATCTATTTTCATATTTTTTAAGGTTATTTGATAAGGTTACAATACGATTGCCATAGCAACGTAACTTGCGCGAGGTTCCCAAACCTTTGGTGTCACGTGACCCGTCACGAAAGCGGCGCGCCAAGCGCCCGCCGCCAGCCTCGACGACGACAACAACAGCAACGGAGAAATATAAGTGAAGATTGAAGACGAGGTGCGGGAGAAATTGAGGTCAGGAATATACATATTTAAAAGAAAAAAAGGTCAGGCTGCTAATCTAATGTTTGGGAGCGGTTCTTCCCATAAGTAGTTGCAGCAGGAGACAACAGTTTGACGTTACCTGAAGTGCAACTCGTGTGAAAATATACAAACAGTAGCGCCACAAAATGGGCACTTCCAGCATGTCAAGACATATTTGTGGGGTCTAAGAAATAAAAAAAATGGTTTAGCCTATTAAATGAATACAAATGCTGTTTTGTAAATGTTGAAAATGTTTATTAATATGACCTGATTTATGGTTCACATTCATAATCGTCTGTAGTTGGCAGTTTACAAGGCGATGTTTCCAAGCACTTTCAGGCTGAAATAAAGGCTGTTTTCATTTACATTACAATGCCTAGTAGCTACTACGTCTATTTAACGGTCGCTGGTGCGGGGCGAGGCGGGTTGTAAAAATAGAGACAGTGGTGCGGTCCGGGCTTGGGCGAGCCAAATAATTTCATAAAAGCGGGACTCGCGGGTTGGAAAAATAGCCGACCCGCGCATCACTAGCGCAAAATGAACAAATCTTTTTCCGAGTCAATTTGTTAGTTTCGTTCGTTTAATGAACAAAATGACTCGGGAAAAGATTCATTCATTTTGATGAACGAGTTCGAACAGAAGAGTCACGAACGCACATCACAGAACAGAGCAAGGTGACCATTTGAGCTTATAAAACTTAAACTTTTGTTATTTATTTATTAAATGAGCGATCGTTTCGCTTGATAAGACCCTTATTCATCGTCTGGAATCGTTTAAAGCCCTTTGAAGCTGCACTGAAACCAGGGTTCTCAAGTTTGAGCAAAAGCTTGGAGTGAGATCACACGCGGTTAGGGGAGGAGCCATAATGAAGCCCCGCCCCACCCATCCCCGCCCCCAATTTTACCCATTGTTCATAATTAACCAGAACAAATTAAAATTATAACAATTAGTAAATCTGATAAATGACAGAGCAATTCATCACATCAAATACTCTTTAATGCAGTATTACAAATATAGCTAACCAAAAATATAACAAATTGCTCCAAACAGTTTCAAACAAATCTTTAAAAATTGCATTTTGATTTTTGAATGCGTCTTCTATCTAGACGAATGATTTATTGTGTGGTGGGACATTGAGAACAAATGGACAGATTAGAGTGCACCAACTCTTCCACTGTCTCCTCCTCTAATTTGGCAACCTTTTTAGGGGGCTTACCTTTGGTGCCCAAAATGACAAAATATTTTCTGCTTTTTTCCTGACATCTTTGAAAAATACAAATGCAACATTATGACAATGATTAAATATTACCCAGAGCAATCTGCTGTAATTCATCCTTAATGTAACTAGAAAGACTATTAATATTACAGTATAATATAATTTAAAATAAAATCAGTAAATCTTCATTCCTTTCCATACCCACTAACATTTCTCTTAGTTTCAGATAACGTAAGATAGCCAAACTGAGCCTGGTTGCAAAGTAGTTGTAGAGTTTTTGACTGCATCAATAATACTGTACGATGGGCTACATATTAAATGTTCTAGCCCAAAAATGTTAGACGAGCTTCTTCCAACTGACCTTCTTCTCCATCACGACACATGTGTTCGCGCGATGTTGTTGGTTACCTAGTAACGAACTTACGGTGGCCGAGGATGTTCCGTCCATTTCTGTGTGTTCGCGCTACTGAATGACATGTCATGTCATAGACATATATGTCTATGATGTCATGTATAGATCAGTGGTGCACGCAGCGCGCATATATGTTGCCTAGTAACGAACGCAATCTGGCGGAGATACGCGCTGGCGGCAGGAAACTTCACTTTGTTTGCCTGCGCCTCGTATACAACGTTAGAAAGCTTTCAGCCAGGACAACTTGGTTGGCATTGCCTTTTCAGCGTGAGAAATACACAGTGTGGCGTGTGAGCGTGTGAACCGGTCGAAATGAGTGTGTCTCACGGCCAATGCGTGAGACTTGAGAACCCTGCTGAAACTGTCTTTTGGACCTTGAACCGATTGGTTACCAGTAAAGTGCATTATATGGAGAAAAATCCTGGAAAGTTTTCATCAAAAACCTTAATTTCTTTTCGACTGAAGAAAGAAAGACATGGACATTTTGGATGACATGGGGGTGAGTAAATCATCAGCAAAAGTTTTTTTCAAACGTGCACTACTCCTTTAAGGGCAAACCTAGTTTTTTTCTGCCTACTGTTTGTAATGTGCCATAAGATAGCTCTTCACTGTGTCAATCTCTCCATCTGAGATGACTGATCTTCTTTGACAGGTGCGAGCTGGAGCTGGATGAATGTGCATCTGACCCCTGCCTTAACGGAGGCTTCTGCCGTAACCTGATCAACAGGTTCCTGTGTGTGTGCGAGATGAGCTTTGCTGGTGACCACTGTCAGATTGACGTCAGTGACTTCTACGTCTATGTGTTCCTGCTCCTGTGGCAGAATATCTTCCAGCTGTTGTCATACCTCATTTTGCGTTTAGATGATGACCCAGAGGTTGAGTGGAACGCAGCCAATGATGACTAGGACTAAAAACACTTCCAAAACAGACACTCTGAGGACTCTTGAGGAAGATGTGAGGTGATGTTGAATGGACACAAACACACTCTAAGCAGTTGACCAATCACAAAACAACCCATCCAACCAAAACAATCCCATTCAACCAGCAACCACTATGCATTTAACCACAGGTTAAGAGCTGTCGTTCCAACCACACAACTTTGCGATGCTGTTTGCGAATGTTTGTTGGAACAATGGTTTCGGGAAACATCGACTCGTTGAACTATGCTGATAATGACGGAACTTATGAACATAGTTAGCTAACGATGCTTTTGGGAAACGCACCCCAGCACTTTACTGACAGACTATGAAAAGAGGTGTTGCAAAAATGTCAAATATGTGTAAATTAAGGCATTTTTAAAAAATCAATCATATTTTAGTAGACCCCAAAAACAAAATCATGCATTTCAAAATGGTCATAATTGCTCCCCTTTAAATATTAACATTATGAGTCGGTTTTCTGAATCAAATGTAGTTTAAGAACCAAACAATGAGAAAACCGATATATGATTTTTAATCCCATCATAAAATGATTTTTTTATCAACTGGTGTTCTGATTTATGAATGTATTTTGATGTTTAATGTTATTTTTTGAAGTAAATATGCAATCCTAGCCTTTTATATACAGTATCAATGATTAAATGACTTTATTAGCTTTCCATTATTTTACCCCATTTTGCAGATTTAGTTTTGAAATCTAATAAACTAATCACAAAAATAAGAGCATTCAATTAATATTTAGTTGTTTCTATGCAGCACCTGTGTATATTATAGTTTTGGCTTTGATTATAAATCCAAGATTGACAACAGGTTTCAAACTTAAATTTGAAGTATTTAAATGTCTGTGTTGATTGTTGAATGGCTGTTATTTTTTATTTTATTTTTTGAGAATATCACAGAGATTAACAGAGACTGGTAATGGCCAACATTAAATAACATCCCTCATATTGCTGACCACTGGTAGTAGGATTTCTTCAATACTCAGGCAAATAGAGGCTCTTCAGAAAAACAAGTTTACATTAAGTTATGTTTGCTTTTCATTGCTGGCTGTTTGATAAGCACCAGCAACAGCAAAAACACACTTGGAGGCATCTTTCTAAAAATGCTTGAAATCTGACATTTAAACTTTTGCAAAAAAAAGTGAGTCAAACATAAGGCTTTAGCTTTTCTTTTTACATTTTTAAATACCACATGTGGTGTGGATTCATTAAAAAATAACACAACTGAAGAATAACTGGATGTAAAGCTGACTGGACTGACTTCAATCAGGTTCTATACATGTGTGTTTTATCAGGACATGGTCAAAGTTTAAAAGCACCCCTGCTTCCCCAAACCAACCTTTAATTTGAACACCCACTCAAATTACACAGTTATGTTTATATTGGCACTCAAAGATGGTTCATTGGTGTCATTTACGTAACAGAAGTCGGAATGTCGTCACGACTAAAGTACAGCGTATATATGTATATAAATATACACACACAACAAACCAAACTCTGCCACCTTCTATACGCATATAGTCTTTGCTTCGGGCGTTCAGGTTATTGCTGTTCAGCATGCAAATCTTGGTTAAAGTGGCTGTTCTTGGGCTCCTGGTAATGGGCTCTTGGGCTCAGGGGGTGATGTCCACTTTCAGCTTGGCTCCCTGTGATTCCCCGGAGGCTGAAACGGCAGCTCTGGTGGCACAGGATTTCCTCAACGCTCAGCACACCCACGGTTACAAATATGCCCTGAATCGCATTGAGGAAATCAAGATCCTCTCCAAGGTATGACAATCGATGCTCATGATCCACTAAGCTTTTTTAAGAATACGAGACCTGTGCAGTTTCATGAGATTTTCGGAAATGTTTCATATAAATGTTCATTTGTTGCACACTTGGGATGTCAATATATCAATCCACACATTTTATTACAGGCATAAATAGGGTTTTAATATTTAAAAGTCTCTTTGTATAGCCAGGTCAGCCAGACACGTATCTTCTGGAGTTGGATTTGCTGGAAACTACATGTCACGTCTTGGATCCAACACCAGTGAGCCTGTGTCCAGTCAGACAAAAGCGAACTACGGTGAGATCTGTTCAGTTAACTTTATTGAAAATATGTCGTATGTTGCATTTATCTAAAAGGATCTGGTCCTTGTCTAGGCTGTTGAAGCAGATTGTGATTTTGCCCTGACAAATACAACTCAAGGTCTGTCTGTTGTGGCATTCAAGTGTAAAACCGAAACAGGTAAGAGGACACACAACAATTAAACAAATGCACTTTTTGTCATCTGATTGGGAAAGGAGACTTTGTTTTTTGTTGTTGTTGTATCTAGAATCAGAGGATGAATGCCTAGGCTGCCCTAGCCTCGTTCCATTTAATGACACAGATGGCCTCCAACTCATTGAAAAGTCTTTAGATAGTTTCAATAAAAACAATACGCTAAACAAGTTTGCACTCCTTGAAATTGGACGAATGGCATCCCAGGTAATGTAAATGGTATATCAGAATAAGTTATTATTAGAAAATAAAGCTCCCTATAGATAATATGGTACTGTTTTCTACTTTTTTTCAGATTGTCAGTGGTGGACCCAAATACTTTGCAGAATATGCCATAATTGGGACTAACTGCACAAGTTATGATGATGACATATGCATCCCTCAGAATCACACTGTTGCTGTAAGAATATTTAAATGTCTTGAGGGAGAGAGAGTTTGGCTAGTGTTCAGCTGGCCGGAGTAGATGACTCTATTAACCTAAACACCTTCCTGATCTATTGTGCATAAGACATTGGTGCTCCACCTTTGAAGCAACTTTACTTTTCAGATGATTTCACCAAGCCCTTTTTTCAAACCCCACTCCGTCCAACTGCCTGGCTCTATTCCTCATGCCCTCTTTTCATGATCCAGTCAAATCCCACAGATAAAAGTCTCGTCCTACATTTCTTTCTTGTAGAATATCCTGTTTTGCTCAGAAATCAAATCAGATTACAGAAGCAAAATGGGTTGAACAGTCTTTCATGTTGACTTCAAAGTGTCTAATCCATATTTGTGCCTATTTTTAGATTCATGGCCTCTGTCGAGCTGAAGGTTCTGCCAATCTGAATGATGTTGACTGCAAAATCTTCAGCCCAGTAAATACCTCTTTGTTATTTTACACTTGTCAATTTAATAGCTGCCTTAATCTAATAAGCTTTTTGTATAATTTAGACTTTTTAATAACGTGTGTATATATATATATATATAGTTAAAGTTTCAGTAAAGCATTTTTCTTGTAGACATGACATGATTAGGACAAGTTAAATGAATGCAAACAAAAAAAATGCAGGTCAGTTATACCATTTAATGTTACAAACAACCAAAACATTAATCATATAGGATAGGTGAAGTGTGTAATTTATGTTCCATGTGTAACGCCAAAACATAAAAATGGTTTCACTCACTCCCTCCTCTTCCCTCAAAGTCAGTAAGCTTGGTCAATGTTGCTATTCAAGGCCTTGCACCAGTAGTGGCACATAAATGACACACTGCACATCTAACTTTAAACTCAGAGTTAACCGAAGCAGAGATTAGAGGAAATTAAATAGACCTATTTTTTTTTTCATAACAGACCCAAACTGTTGACCCCGCGAGCAATGCCACAGTGCGAATCCAACAACTTCTGCATGCACACACCTTTGGACCCCAACATCACCCGACCATCCATGACCTCAGACATCACAAGCTGACTGCACTTCATGACCCTGCGAGAAGCGGCCTGCTCTCAGAATCGGATGAATCAGCTGAGGTAGTGGTGGTTGTGCCACCAAAGGAAGCGCCGGTTGTAAAGAGGGAGGTTTCTGCACCAGAAGGGCCAGCAGTAGATGCACCAGTAGTGCCAGAATTAAATGCAACAGTAATGGCAGAAAAACCACTCATTCTTTCAGATCCAATCCTCCTCGCTCCTATCTGTCCAGGAAAAAAGAAACATTTCTGACTTGTTCCTATTTCATGAACCATCCTATATACAGTAGTCGTCATTTGAAGTCGATCAAATCCTTTCATTAAAGTTATACATGCATTTTGAACAATACCCAACTTTTTTGATCCACTTCAAATGTTGACTACTGTAGATAAGATTAAGTCCTACTTGTTTTGGTCTCCTGACTTATCCTGTTGAGTTTTGAGATTGCCACCAAACTTATAACTGCAATCAGTCAGGATTAAATGCTTTATAACAAAACCGGTACAATTCAAGGATATCCTTGTTATTCTGTGGTGCTGAAATAAAATGTTTACCTTGACAATATGTCATTAAATATCGATGACCCATAAGTGGGACAGAGATTCTCTAATGTTGGTTATAAATGCTGCCATTTCCAAAGGGAATATGTGCTTCACATTTTTGATAGACATTCTTATCTTGAGTTTGTATGGTTTTAAAGATTTCTCATTGATTGCGAGTTAACATTACCAGTCATTTTATAATGAAAACCGCTATCAAATGAAACACTGTATGGCAAGTGGGGGTATGTACATGTAAGTGATTTTTTTCTATAACATGCACACCTGAGAAAATCAAGTTGACTTGTATTTCTGGTAACGGTGGCATGGACACAGTATATAAACCCATAGGTACCCAAAAAGTGCCAACATCTTGCAGTTTCGCTCAAAAGCACAAATCCTGAAGACCTTGATAATTAGGGCTAGAGCTAAACTCTGCTGGAAGGGGATTCTGCACGAACTGAATTGGATAGCCCACCAACAAACACTTGTTCCAAGTGAGTGACGCTAAATTAACTGCAATCTGTACATGACTCGACTCAACATGAGGATGAAAAACTCAAATTATTTGTAAGAACCCAGAATATAAACTTGTGCAAAAGACAAAAATACCCTAATCAATAAAGACTCAAAATGAACTCCATACAGTATATTTAACTAAACAGGCATTGCAGGCCAGACATTCTTTAAAGAAAAACCAATAGCAGCTTTGGCACTTAAACAGTTTTATTAGTTAGCGTCGTCTCAAGTCCTTGGTCTACTGTGGATAAACGCCTCATAACCCTTAAAAAAAAATAATGTGTAAAAAAAACATACATACAAATATACACACAGTAGTTATGATGTACTATTTTGTACACCGAACTGATTCACTTACCATCTAAAGTGTCAGCTGAGAGTAACGCATCCTGGTTAGATTGAACAGCAGGAACCCAATATGTGCCCCTAAAAACAGGATGCAGAGATTTTCTACTTTGAGAGTTATACTGCTGAGGGTTAATTAATGGAAGGTTACCACCACTAGTTTGCTCTGGTTGAGGTGGCGTGGTTGAGGGCTCAAATGATTTGTGATTATCGGATGGCTGAGGTAATGACATCTGGTTGAATGAGTCTCTTGTGGGAGAGTCAGATTTTGGAACCTTAGCATTTGAATAAGTAGCTTGATACCAGTGATCCATATGCACATTTTTGCCATGAGCTGTAGGTTTTAAAATGTCAGATTGGTCCATTTCCTCAAAAAAGGGAGCATTATTTGGAGCAACTAACTTTGGTTGCCTGTACTGTCCCCATGGGGAAAAACGCCATTCCCTCTTAGCCTGGTAAACTGGAGGTTTTGGGCTTTGGTTTGAATTGACAAGAGGCTCAGTAACTGCTCCATTTTGTAAGCGTCCAGAAGGCACCTTAGAAGGTCCCAAAGGGTGTAGAACAGGAGTAACATTTGCAGATTCCCCTGTAGGCCATGTATAACCAGTTTGTGACTCCAACTTCCAAAAAATGGAAGGATTCATACTAGGTCCCATCAAAAGCTTTGAAGTATGAGGGACTTGGATACCCTTAACAGTGGGATTCTCTACCAAATATTGCATTGCTGTAATATCTGAAGCTGGTGGTACAATTGCATCGTGTGAAGAAAGCAGGCCATTATTATAACCCATGCCATGAACAAGAGGAAATGGGTTTGAACCTGCAGATATAACAGGAGATGACAGCACTTGGCCTGTAGCTTTAGTCAGACTAGAAATTTCAAAACTAGACAGAGGACGATCAAAATAGAGATGGTTGTGGAAGGATATTGAAGGTGGGCCAGAGCAGAAAGATGGACAGAGAAAAGAATGTGACAAACAAATTGGAGTCAGGCAAGCATTTATGGGGGCAGGGGTGTCAACAACTTCAGGAAATTTGGGGAGTGAAGGGGTTGGATCGGGGCTTTGGTCATAATCAAAGTCCATGCTCATAGGAGGATCCTTAACTGATGTGTTTGATCTGGAAGCAACAGCCCCAGAGGTGGAAACTGTATTATTCTGGAGGACATTTATAGGAACCAGAGGCATTACCGGAGAATGTGGTGGGAAGGGTTTATCCCATTGATTGTGGAAGATCTGTGGCCCTGCTTTTCTTGTAGGGGCAGGTGTAGGTGGTGCAGACTCTGGTTTTGGTGGAATGTGTGGTTTAGAGGGCCCTGGTTGGTTTTGGGAATAAGGCCAGTTTAGGTCTTGTGGAAATCCAGGTTTTCCAGGATACTGCAAATTTCTGGGAGGAAACCTAAGCGCCCATTCCGCAGGTGGGACAACAGGTATTGTGAACGCCAACTCATCTTGAGGACTGCTTGTGGGTTTTAGTAGGGGAGCGAGAGTGGTTTTAGGAGCCTTGGTAGGAAGCAACAAAGGTTCTCTTGGATCTGGCAAAGCTGCACTTGGACTGGGGACAGGGGTGAGACCCGAACTGGGCTTAAAGATCCAAGGGTACCAAGTTTGAGGAGGTCTTATGTAAAAGGGTGCTTGTGGCTGCTGGGTGATAGCAGTTGGGAGACCCATAATTTTGGGACCTTGGGGAACAACCTCTGGTGACCTGTTTGGAGGAAAATGTAGAAAAGGGTAACTAGGAGGAACAGGTTTAAAATTTGGCTGGCCCGGGATGTAATAATGAAGAGGAGGAGTTGGCAACTTCTGAACTGTTGAACTTGTGGAGGTTGTTAAACTTGGACCCCTTATTGGCTGAGTGGTTTCAGTGGTGGTGGTGGTGGTGGTTGTAGTAATGGTGGGGGGAGGGACTGTAGATGAAACTCGAGGCTGTGGCGTAAAAGTCATTGTATAATTTTTAGGTGCATGATCAGGCAAACTCATTTTCGACAATGCTGGACAGGACAGATTAAACTCGCTGTCTGCTGCCATGCTAAGAGTGAACATCCCATCCTGCAAAAGGCAGAAAATTAGTTTTTTCAAGATGAGAAACTAGTTGAAATTAGTCAAATGTGAAATACTGTATATTGCATACCTTTGGCTCAGTGCATGGCATATACGGAGCATAGATGACCACACTTTCTGCATCCGACACCAAGCTGTATCCACATCTAGTTGACGCATCCAGTAGAGGCTCCCACGCACTCAATACTAAGTTTAAACATAATTAACTAAATTTAGACCTGTAACACTCACATCAACCTGCAAACAAAGATCCCAGACAGCAACAGTGTAGTGGATTCACTGCTTCCCGAATGTGGGCCGGATCTATGTTGCTGTTTGGGATGGACCTGTTTGTTACCTTTGATCTTCAGGTTCTCAGAGACTTCTTTAGACAGCCTCACAATCATGCCATTTGTGTAGCAGGAGACAGTTGGAGCTCTCTGTGCCGAGGTTGGTGAGGAACAAGACATTTTCACAGCCAATCCAAACCAAAGTAAGGGAAGAACAAAAGTGTCTTTCTGAAAAGACCAACGAGTAAGGTCAGAATGGATAATGCATGCTATAATTCTATTTATATTGAAATCTAAATGCAAACCTGATGTGAAACGTAACATCCATCATTTGGTATAATGAAAACAAAGTCTCTCCATGTTCTCAGAAATCTATGACCACATTCCGAGGGCAACTGTGACAGTGGAAGAGGTGGATTGCTTCCTACAAAAAGATAAAAATACATTTTTGGGAAGCAAAAAACAAAAGTTTGAAGTCTTAAATGTCAATGCAGAGGCAAACCTCGATCAATAAGAAAGTTGGATCCAAAAGGAGCCTCTCGTCCATGAATGGTCAGTTTCATCAAATCTCCAGTACAATCTACTTGGGGTTTCATATCAAGTAGCCTTTCTACTGTTGGAGTATACAGGGTGTTCAGACCATAAACCTGTCCCCAAAGAGGTTGCAACTTCATTCCGCCTTTTGACAGAAGACAAACAGGGTAAACTGGAAGACAATAATAATAATAATAATAATGAATTTTATTTGTAATGCACTTTATACATGACGAACATATCTCAAAGTGCTACAAGTGTACAGATAAAAGCAATAAGAATAGCTATAAAAAACATGCAATGACAGAATTAAGACAACAAACTTAAGAACAGTCAGTTAACAACAAAAGCAAAATTTTGGCAAAAAGCAAAAAGACCAACTTTAACACAATGCAAACAAAAATAAACACTTTTGCATGGAGGTGCAATAAATAACCCCATTCAGGCCCAATCCACACTACTGCGTTTTCGTTAAAAAATCGAGACCTTTTGCTACGTTTGCAACTCCCGTCCAGACTAAAATGGAAAAAACTAAGGCCTAAAACGGAGAAGTTTAGAAACGCTGGTCGCTGATCAACCAATCACAACAAACGCATGACCCATAACTAAATCCGATTGAAATTCAGGCTTCACATAAGACATGTATGCCTAACCATTAGACAGGAGGTAGAGGAGCTGTGGAACATTAACATCCATAGCAATGGACATTAGGTAAATAAAATTACTAACATTATTAATATGATTTTATGTCTTCAATGTTGTGACCATTAAATACCACTCAGCTTTTCATTAGTTTTAGTGAAAAACCGCAAAAAAGAATGTGAAATGAATGAATACACAGCAACACACGCGCACACTCCATAGATGTACACATGCTCAGAAGCATCTACTGCAACCAAGTATTTTAAGGTTAAAAGATGACTTTGCTTCAGTGGCCGGTTGCATAAACTGCTAAGATTAGTCTTACAAGTTATTCATCACTTTTTTTTCATTATTATTCATTACTATGTAAAAACATACATTGGTCTAATTTGAAACCAAAAAGTAAAACTGATTGCCCCTTGATTAATTTGGTCATTGGACATTCTAGTGACCTACTAAAAACATATTTTTTAGCATACTGTTTATACCAGTGGTTCTCAACAGTCCTCAGGACCCACTGCTCTGCACATTTTGTATGTCTCTCTTAGGATGAGGATCTGAATCAGGTGTGTTAAATAAGGTAGACATACACAATATGCAGAACAGTGGGTCCCGAGGACTGGTGTTGAGAACCACGGGTTTATACAACTGGCCTCTAGGTGTCAATTGCCAAACAGGCCTAATAATAAAAACACAATAAAATGAGTTTGCAACAAATCTTGTTTTAAGACTCATTTATAAAAGGTTTTATTTAGTTTGTTTTCCTCAGTGGGGAAAATAAAACTAGTTGACTAAAGTCATGGACAAAACTTTTTGTTAAATATTCACTAAACATGTATTCTGTATTTTTAGTAATTTAAATCGTCCTTAAAAATGCATAAAAAAAATCACGGGTAGGCCTATCTATATAGTTTACCTGGATCACCTGCATTCTCATCGGCTCGTCCGAGATCCGAAGAAAAACGGTCACAACCATCACCATTAGACTTTGGAGCTTGGTTTGGCCCAACGAGAACACACCCGACCCGTTCTCCAGATTTCGGCTTCTCGTCTCCTCGGTCCAATAACTCACTTGTCCGTGCGTTCTTGTGAAAAGAGCCCAGTGAAAACGGTTTCTTTTCCTCATTAAATAGCACAAAACCACTAACTTTAATAAAGCTAAGACAAATAAACAGAACACATTTCAGAATCTGTTTCCCTTTAGTCGCCATTCGACAAGACAATTTTGCACACACACCGCGGTAGGCTACACCACTGTAGTGTGTCACAAAAACGCGTCTATTTTCAAGCACCGGAAATATATAAGCTCGTATGTCAAATCAGACACCTGTTAGCCACCCTAGACTGGAGAGATAAATTAAACAGGGATGTGGATAAGTATCATTTGTGAGGTAGGCAACGTCGGTCCAGGAGAGGCGATGTCCTGCAGAGTTTTGCTCCAACCCTAATCAAACACACCTGAACAAGCTAATCAATGTCTTCAGAATTGCAACAGGCAGCGTTTTCTTCCAGGGTTGGACCGAAACTCTGCAGGACTCAGGACTGACGTTGGTCTAACTTTTCTCTAATGGACATCAATGGACTTTTCTCTAATGGACTTAAATGGACCCCAACCGTTTCAACGTCCATGTCAGCGCAGCTTCAAACGATACCGGACGTTGGAAACGTGTCTTATCTAACGAAACAATAGGTTATTTAAAAAAATAAATAGAAAAGTTTAAATTTTATAAACACCAATGCCTTACTCTGTGCTGTGATGCGCGTCCGTGACTCCTCTTCATCAAGATGAACGAATCTTTTTTCGAGTCATTTCGTTCATTCTGAGTAAATTATCAGCTAAAGTTTTTTTAAGTGAACTAATCCTAAGTAGAGTAAAACGTGTGTGTAGGCACATTTTTACAAGTTACACTCTGCCAGTTCTAGATGGCAAGAGGTTGCAACTCTTCACATCAGACAAGCTAATTCTGGAAATAAAATCCTTTACTATCCCTTTAAATATATTTTATAAACCTGCCTTAGAAAAAACATTACATCTTGAGACAAAACTGGGCTATTTGATATGGGTCATTCCGAATCGGTTGCTTGTTGTAACTCTTCAAATACAAGCTATATTTTGATCTTTTTCAACACTGAATCTAATACTACACATATTTAACTATTTATTGGTCAATCTCAGGCAACTTTATTTATTTTTTTACAAGGTTTAAGCAGAATATGGACGCATGTTTTCTCAACCCAACCTACCGAAAATCATGTTATTTAAAAAACAAATTTAGAAGCATATATATATATATATGCTTCTAAATTTGTTTTATATATATGTTGTACTATAAATTATGGGCCAAACAAAACTGATTAAAAAAAATATATTTTTTTAGAAAAATAAATAGTAACAGGACTGAAGGTAACAGGATTGAGTTTTTAAGCAAAAAGTTAGCATTGATAGCATTGATGCTAATAGCGTGAGGACACTGAGCCATTTCTAGTGCCTTACCAAAAGTTAATATTTTTTTAAAATAAAAAAATAAATCTAAGAAAAAGTTAAGGTAACAGGACTGTATGTTGAGATTGACCTTCTCATTCATAGTTACAATTTCATCAAATATACAGAAATATGCCCCATTGCCTTCAGAAGATCCAGATGATGCAACTTACTGTTGAAAATGTGTCTACGTTTTTCAGAGGGGGATGTAACAGGACTGAGTGAAAACTCCCCGGGGACATGACTAAAATGTGTATTTTAAAATATTAGATCAAATGTTTTTTTCTTTTTTTCATTTTAAAGCAATTTGGATATTAAGTCACACTTTCTGACAAAAAAAATCTGATTTCTTAAGGATTTTAATCATAATATTTCATGGTAAAGTTTAGAGAGATAGAGTTGGGACATGCAGAAAATTGTATTTTTTAAGTGTTCTCTGTCATTTTTATTAATGTTTTTAATTATACGTTTTAAATTTATAGTTAGCTTAATGTGCATGACATTTTACTTAATGATAAAATGTGTTTTAGAGTTCATTTTCATGCAATTTTATACATATAATGTCCTGGGGACAGAAATGTCACCCTTTTGGTGGAATGGCTCATTTGTCAGTGCTGTTTGTAATTATAGCGACCTCTTCAGGCTTATCCATGTCAAATACAATCCAAAGAGGCATCGCATTTAATTTCAACAGTTCACATGTTGAATAGAAAATATCTTAAGAGAGAAAGGCAGCAAATGCCTTTTCTGATACCTACCATGCACTACACCGTCTTTGATAAACTTCATTTTCAACATATTTATAAAAAGATACTTAAAGACAAACACATGAACAAAATGAAATTTCTGGTTGGAATAGGTTTATTTGATCTGTCTGTAAACAAGGTGGTTAAATCATGGCATTTGTTTTTTTTCTTTCCTTTCACGCAAATTGAGTTGAGCTGGCCAGATGTAAGAAGGGAGAGAATTGGACATAATTTGATGATTTTTTTTTTTTTTTTTTATCTATACATTTTCCACAGGCCCTGGAGTTTGAATTTATGCCAAATATCCCAAAGGTGCCACTAAAGAATCGACTCCTCAAGGCAGCAGTTAAAATCCATCTCACAGTAGCAACAGATCAGATCTACATTATGGCACAGGATACACAGCTTTATTTAACAAGTTTCCACAATACAACTGACTTCGACTAGTGGTCTTTTTCCATCTAATACCACCATATCCCAGAAAAGGTTAGTGTACACAGTTTACTTCAGTATATATATTTTTTGTCTATTTAATGAAGCATTTGTACCGTGCTATGACAGTTTGATACATCGCAATTAAGTAGTGTACAAGGCAATGACTTCCAAATGGTTTCATTCTTGGAAATAACAGTCAAATTAAACAGTGAAATGAAAAGTCAAAAATGTTTAAGAATTTTGAAGTGACATGTTAACAATAAGACTGCCATTTCATCTATTCAAGACATTCACGAGAAAAATTCTCAGGTAGTTATCATACACTTGATTTTTAATTCAAACTGTTAAGCCAGTAATAGTGTTTAATAGAAATGAGCTTGGTGTTACATTGTGTACTTGGTGTTGAAAAAATTTAGTGTTATAAAGTCAGCAACAGATGAAGCTAGCAGTCATCCTTCACAACAGTTTGGAGCAATTCGGTTAAATCCCTTCATATGAAACACAAAATTGGTCCTATTGGAGAACCCAAAGTGAAATGGACAGAACCAGAGGTACATTGGGATGGCAGCACTTTGTCTTAAAAAAAAAAAAAAGGACAAACATAAAAGAAAAAACATTTTACAGGAGCTGGCAAACAACAATTATAAGTGCCTGAGCTATTGTAGCGATGGAATGTCCATACAGAGTCCGGGATGCAAAGGCTCTTGGGGAACAATTTAACCCAAACCTTGTAAATGCTGATCTGCCACCACACTCAAAATATTCCAACATTAGACCAATGACTTACAAGACCACATCCAAATACAACAGCAAAAGCATTTGATATAAGGTATTCAAACTAAAGAAGGTACAGCTGGGGCCAGGGTGTTGCGGTTCACAAGGGCAGGGGCAGAGGCGCTTACTAAATTCAGGATCAAACCGATCAAACAAAAATCAAGTGTTATGTGACTGGTTAACTTCATTCTCAACGCTGAGACACGGTGGTGTAATTAGTTATTGGAAAAAACGATGATATTGACCTAAAAGATATGCATGCACTTTCTTCATCCTGGACATGCTTTATACAAGGAAGACCATGAGAGCTCAGCAAGGACTCGAAGCACTCGAGAAGCATAATCTATCTTAAGCTGGTTCATTAGCAAGTGCCTAAGGAAAAAATTGGACAATGTAGTTACTTCATTTACTTGTGAATTTACACAAATTCTGGGCAGTCCAATTCTTCATTTTTACATCTATGGTATGTACAGTAGTGTATGTGACTGAACCTTCATAAAACCAACATGCTTGATTTACTGTGGCACAACAAAAAGATGTCAGAATTTGGAAAAATAAAGAACACGGAGCATTAAACAAAAGGAAAATTTCATAAAAAAAAATAGACAGATTTAGAGAGACAACAATGCATCTACTAACTGTTTCTGGTAGTGTTGTCAAGTTGACAAAAGGGGGCGAGGATGAGGGTAGGGGTGGGTGGGTAGTGTGGTGCGGTGTATTTAAAGTGAGCTGCTGTGTGGATGGATGGGAAGGGGGCTGCTTTAGTATCCAACTTTCCTCAGGTACTCAGCCATGCTAAATGCTTTCTTGTTGAGCGATCCTCCGTGGGTACCTTCCTTTCCCATGACTACAACCAACACTGGAGTACATAAGGAAAGAAAAAAAAAAGACGACAAATGAACAAAACTGAAAAAAAAAAAAAAAAAAAAGTCTTTCCCCCCGATGACACGGGGACATTAGGATATAATCATCATTCTTCCCTTGATTGCTATTAAATTTTTTCAAGACATTAACTGCTTGAAGGAGAAAGCTTAACAGCAAACTTCTTTCTTCTTTCTGTCCCTCAAGTGAAACTAAACAAGCTTAATTACATTAGAACCCTGAATCCCTCAAGTATTTTGCCATTGAGTATGCCTTCTTATTCAATCCGCCTCCGTGGACCCCTTCTTTGCCCATTACAAGAACCAAGACTGAAAGAGAAGAAATAGAGAAGGGGAAAGTTGAGAAGTGCAGTGGTTAAGGAAAAAAAGGGGAACAATTATGAAAGAGAATCACAATAGCAATCAGAAGTGTTTGCATGCACATGCGTTTCACCATTAAAAGCAACCAAGTACAGGAAAGAGATTCAGAGTATTTGATAAGAAGGCCTGAGGCTTGTTGCTTGAGCGGTGTACTGACACATTTTAGCGTACAGGAAAGAGGAAATAGGAAGAGGAATTTGATGCTGCCACATTCCAAAGGACCTTCAACCCCCCACCCTCCCTTTTTAAATGGAGTTACCTTGCCAAGATCTCTCTCAGAGACTTTCATGGGATCACATTTATACATTGTCTATTGAACATGCTAAGCACACTGGGCTTAAAAGGGACAGTTCAGCCATATTCATTTACTCAACCTAGAGTTGTTCCAATTTCCAAACATGTATGAGTTTCTTTCTCCTGGTAAAAACAAAAGATGATATTTTGAAGAATGTTGGTAACCAAACAGTTGATGGACCCCATTGACTTCAGTGGTATTTTTCCCCCCAATGACGGGGTCCATCAACTGTTTGGTTACTGACATTCTTCAAAATATAATCTTTTGCATTCTCACAGGTTTGAAACAACTTCAGGGAGAGTAAATGAAGACAGAATTTCAACCTAACTTAGGTTAGGAATGATAGACCTTTACTTCTAGGATTGTGCAAATAATCAGCATCTATGAGACTCAACTTGCACCCTGACGATTTATCTAACATGGGCAGAGATAACAGGGTGTGGAGGGGTGTTTACCGCATTACCAGATGATTGATAGCCCAACCGAATTCATTAAACAGTGACAAGGTGAAAGTAAATCGCAAACGCGGTTTAAGAAAACTGTTAGATCAAGAAAAGCTTGTACATGCACAGCGCTGAAATCCAGTGTGTCGTTTTTTCAGAAAAGGAGAGGTAGGGGACAGAAGATTGCACTGGTTTGAAACTATACCTGCCATGTCTGCTTTTCTTATATTCAAAAAGAGGACCACAAAGGCAGACTGTATGAGTGGGCACATCTTAGCATTAAGGGTCATTCATTTTAAAATTGCTATGGAAAACAATATTTATTGAAATAAATCTATGTGAAAAAAAAATTGCAATGGAAAACAATATTTGCTGAAATAAATTGCTATGGAAAACAATATTTATAGAAATAAATCTATATGAAAATTGTAAGGAATTAGATAGAGCTTATTTCCCATGGATAATCTACGCTAATACTTTGAACAGACACAGAACCCCAATAAAAAAAGTCTTGTCAGGGGTGATCCTAAAATATCTGTGGGCTAAATTAAACATTTGACATGTGTAGTTTACCTTTGCCAGCTCTGCCTATGGAAACATTGTATGTCGGCTCTCCATTATGACTCTTTGTCCTGATGTCCATTGTCCAGTCGCCTTCCAGTGGAAGACTGTCTCTGATCACAGAGCACTTCTTTTTCCCTAAAGTCAGCCCACTGGTGAAAAAGGCCTCTCGGTCTTTGCCAACAATGACATCGATTTCATCAGGCTGAAAAATGAAGTGTGAGAAGAAAAAAAAAAACACAAGACATTTTAAAAAGTCTTCTCTTCAATTAGGATTTAGTATCATGCAGGTTTACACTGTCTCCACTGCAAATCATACTTCGTACTTTAAATGAACCTTGTAGAAAACCTGATTGGATCATTTGATCTCCCAGTATAGCATGAAAGAAGCCAATCTGACCCACTCTAGGAGTTTAATTAATAAGTGTAGTTTAGCTTGAACCACCGTTTTTTAATGACAATATAATTATTCCAGTTTTAATGCGAACAGTATTAGATGAGTATTCACAGGCGACGGGACGCCATCTTTGTGTTCCTGTAGGGAAAAAACTTGAAGCACAGGCGCCACTGTCTGAACTTCCTCCTCTCATGGCCTAAGACTGCAGCTTATCTCAAGACTGATCAGACACAGTCCGATCCCTGAATGAATCCCGGGCTTATTAACGATCTAGCGAGGGGATCTCTGCTCATAAAGGGGCTAGAAAAATACAATGCACAACGCGTGGATATGTTAACAGAGATCGATAATGCTGAATAATGCAAAAGGAAATGTGTGATTTAATCAGAGCCAGACCCGTTTACTTCAAAAACACTCTTTAAAAATACAAAAGAAGCTTGCTAGATGGGTTCGGCTGTACAGCGGTTGCACTTTAACTAGGTTCTTTAGATAAGCATAAAGTGGTTCATTGTGATATGAGTAATGAAGTCTAAAGGCCGTGGCCACAGCCCTGTGGTGCTTTCATCTGGGCCTCGACCCATTCAGTAGAAACACACCAATTTCCTCCCGCTCTTTCAATTTTAAGAGAAAAAAAAATCGAGGTTGAAGTGTACCGTTGCCGTTTTGCCAATGATAAACACGATAACAACAGCTCGTTTTTTTGTAATATATGTTTGAAACGGTTAGCTAGCGCTGGGCACGAGACCGGCTCCCCGTGCACGCGTGCTAAAGCTGACTAGCTTGCTAACACCCGAATCCGTCCGCTCGCCCTAACACACAAATTACACTTCAAATTAAATCAAAACCAAGTGTTAACCTCACAACGGGTGCTAATCTAGCAAAAACTTACCGTTATACCGCTAAAAGTACCCCCCTCTGACGATGCCCAAACATATTTGGCGTCCGTGTAGCCAACAATGGCGGCATCCTGGCAGCTGCCATCGGCCATCAGGTTATCCACGTAGCTTTGCCAAGACATTTTTCTGTTATTTGTAATGATATATAGGACGTACTACACCCACTGGAGTGGATTTAACGCTACACGTGCTGAACGACTAGCGAGGGTTGTGCGGATGGAGGGTTTTGGCGTCTCTTGTGCTGTCCGGCTCGTTGGCTTGTATGAAATCTCAGCTCGGGCAGGAAAGAAAGCCGACGGACTGAGACAGCGCCTGGGTGTAGTCCCGTCCTATATCCCTCCGCGCAGACGACCTACCACCGACGCTGCACGAAAATAGACCCTCTCTGATGTGGTCGCATCAGCTTAATTTGACCATCACGGTGTAATTAGTTTCTCAACGCTAGGAAATTGCCAAACATGTCTAAATTGATTATTTTCCACCCCCTTTATGACTCATGAATTAGTTACCCTATCTGTCCACATGACGTTTTCTGATATAACGTGCAATTACTAAAGGGAAAGTTCACTCGAAAATTAAACTTTTGTCAGCATTTAGGCTATTCGCCCTAATTTAGTTCTAAACCTGTATGACTTTAATTTCTGTGTGGAACACAAATGAAAAATTTTGAATAATGACGGTAACAAATCAGTTTAGATTAGCCTCCAATGACTTCTAATTCTGGTTAACTAAAACTAAAACCATAAAACCATTTTTGTTACTACAATAGTATATTGTATAGGTCTCTCTCTCTCTCTCTCTCTCTCTCTCTCTCTCTCTCTCTCTCTCTCTCTCTCTCTCTCTCTCTCTCTCTCTCTCTCATTTCTTACTTTCCTTTAGTCAAACTTGAAAATGGCAAAAATACACAAGTACTAAACTTTAAATTAAAATATAGAATTATTATAGAATTATTTCACAATATTAATAAAAAGCATAATATCTCAATGACACTAAAATAACATGAGGGAAAATACTGAAAAAACCCCACAAAGTCATTCAAATTAATTGTCACTTTGAAAAAGGAATTTGTTTCATATCATGTCAATTCATATTTTCTCGGAATGTAAACAGCAAGCTGTACTTTAACAGATATTTAGCTATATATGGTAGAAACTTTTTTTTTAACTTAAATAACTCCTTTTTAAATCTACAAATAACTAAACTCTGTTATGACAAGTACAAATAGTGCTCATGTTACACCCCACACCACAACAACATGCTGAGGTATAATAGAATAGGTGGGGTGAGTTGTTGTAACACCAGGGCCTTTGTCAAAAAAACAGAGATAAAGAGGACTGGAAAGCAGTTTCCTTCAGTGAAGGCAATAAATACATGAAGACACAGAAACCAGTGGCTCCCCTGTGTAACACTAACATATGTTTTGTTCATTCATTTATGTTGTTAATAAATGTAGGCTACTAATTTTGTTAATCACATTACATTGTTTTTAACTCCAGCCCATTTCATTGCAACCATTTTGAAAGAATAAAGGAAGCCCTTTTAGGAAGAAAAAAAAACAGAAAATTTACTAAACAATCAGGTAATATGGAATTATTGATTCAAAGAACAACAGATAGTCACATTTACAACCATGTCAAACATCAGCCAGCCCAATTTTGTAACATTTTGTTGGTCCAGGGTGGAGAAAGTAGTTCTAATACCTTGAGCATTAGGTCAGCCATGATATTTCTACATTTTTATATATCGAGAGTCTCGATTCGAGACTCTGCTAATTCAGATGAATTGTGGCGGGAATATGTTTGCAAACTAAATTAAATGTAAATCCCAAAATAATGTTGTTTGCCCAGCCCATTGACTTCTACAGTCACATCAGCTGCTGGTTTACATCCATTGTCATTCATGTCAGGACCGATCATGTGGCAAACTATGACACAAAACACACAACAAAACCATGACATTTACAGGCATGGGAGGCACACCCATGGATATGTTATCTCAACTGATTTTATTTGACAAAGCCAAGAAATATTATTCTAATCACCTGTCACTCCCCTAAATCCAACAGACAGCATAAGATAAAACATAGTAAAATATAAAAAGTTTGTTGCATTATTTGGATTAATTGCTGCAGCCACTAGCTTTAGTTGCTTAAGCATAAGACGAAAAAAGTGGTTGAAGAGAATAGGCCTACACATAAAAAAGACCTAATTGATTTTACTATTGTCTTTTGTGGAACACAATTTCCAAAACGTTTAACTAGAGCTTTAAACTGAATATGAAATATGTGAAAAATCCACCAGAGGGGTGTCTCCTCCTCACTGCCGAACTAAAGCACTTCCGGCTTTTCCTCAAAGTGGGTTTGTGGTCGTGTGAATTTACTGTGTGTTATTTCTATATTGCACTTTGGCATGAAGAAAACGCAATCATTATATTTTGATATTTCGAATAGAAAATAAAGATAAAACCGCCAATATCCTGGATTCCAGAAGGTTCAAGCTAATCAGAAGTGTGTGTGTGCAGAATGCAATTGCTCCCCCTACTGGTCATAGCTGAAATTCTATACATAAAGCCACTCAACAAATATAATAAAAACACATTCATCAAAATGATAACAGCACTGTATAATTTCAGCAGGTAGAGTGGAAATAGTTTCTGAAATAAATATAAATATCACTTAGGACTGAGAGTCTGTGATCACTCAGTCAAGTTGCCATAAAGCCTTTAAACTGGTTTCACTGTAACTCTCTAAAATTAGAATATTATTTGTGAGATTTTTTCCCCCTACAATTTTGGCATATTTTTGTAATAGCTGCTGGATAAATAAATGAACACAATAAAGCAAGAATCAAGTATAACAGTCAGTAATGTTTTTTCCTCATAAATGCCAGGAATGTCAAATGTGTGTGTATGCTAATTTTATATAGGCTAGTAGCCTAATTTAAAATATAATAGTTTATTTCATAACAGGCTCCCACTGTAACTCAACTTAGCCTACAGTGAAAATCGTAATATGATTAATATTTTTATTATTTTGCCAGGATATTAGTGGAAACTTTCGCTTGCTTTTATGTAGGCATGAATGACTTTCATAAAACATTTTCCCCCTTTCCCTTGTCTTTAACTTGTTTATTGTTGTTGGGCATATTTAATGTAATCTTAAATGCTAAATTTGTTTGTAAATCTTTAAATTATGACTGCCTCTCTGTTAATGTTAATCAAATAGCCTATATGAATAGGCTAATAATTATAATAAAAAAAGAAACGTTAAAAAACATGCTTTCAAAAAAATATTTTTTTCGAGAAATATTTTACAGGATTAAAAAGTGCTAACATCTTTTGAGCAGAGTTAATTGAGTTGAGTCCCGTTTTGTGCATTTATTTAATAGAAAGGGTAAATGAGCTCAGCTTACGTCGTTAGTTTGAGCGTAGGAAGCCGTATTCACGATCTGTTTACGCGTCATGCCTGTTGCGCTCTTTTCCCAGCATGCATCTCGAAATTATATAGCCATCTTGTCGGGAGGTGAAATTTTTAGATTTTCTGTTTCCGAAGTCTGCCAGTTAGAGTTAGCCACAAACTTTAATTTCGAACCGTTTTCGTAGTTGTTTTGTTAGTATGCCCGAATCTAGTCGCCGAGTTTAGTGTCATAGGTCGGAGGCGGTGTTTCAAAGCGCTCGTTCAGTATGTGTTTGATACTTATATGTAGGTAGAGTGAGAAGTGAGAGGCAGCAGGGGGAGTGAACGCAGCCGAATCTACGACAGCGGCCTTACACACACACACACACACACCGCCCTTCTGGATCACCAGCATATGAGGATAAGTTAATAACCAACACGTCATCTTTCATACACCACTCGTGGAGGTTGTTTTCGTCCGCCGTTCACGCGTCGAAAATGCAACAGGAGAGAAGAGGAAGACTGATGACGCACGATCATCTCGAAAAACTGTGAAATTTCGGGTCCGGTGCCGCAACAGTCTGCTGTTTTGCGAAGTCAACAGCGTCTTTAAGGGGTCTCGGTGTCATAAAAAGCTGTTCAGCATGTCGAAGATGCCGGCCAAGAAGAAGAGTTGCTTTCAGATCACGAGTGTGACTCAGGCTCAAGTCGCGGCCAACAGCGCGACCGACGACACCGAGAGCCTGGACGACCCGGATGAGTCCCGGACAGAGGACGTGTCCTCCGAGATCTTTGACATGTCCAGGACTGACTACGAGCCTGAGGTCTGTGACATGAGCTCCTCGGAGGAGACTTTGAATAACGTGTGTGAATCAGAGGGGCAGTTGCCTGCTGCCGCCCCCGTGAACGGTGGGTCTGTCCCGCGCAACAACCAGGGTCACCAGGGCATCCAGGCCTCTAGTGCTCAAACGGCAGGCACGTCTCAAGTCACAAATTCATCAAGCGTGACGACCGCAACCAGCTGCAGTTCACGTTTCAGGGTCATTAAGCTTGATCATGGCACCGGAGAGCCCTTCAGGAGGGGCCGGTGGACCTGTATGGAGTATTATGAGAAAGAACCGGATGGCTCTGTGATGAGCAGGACTGTGGATAGTATAAGGCACACCAATGTGACGGAGCCCTTAGCGGATAGGGACAGTGGTCTCGGGGCCACCGTCGGCTCCGTGATGGCTCAGGTGGCACCTGACGCAGGTAGCGACGGGTCATCTTTCACCGGCCCGGGTTCCTGTTCACCGGAGACCTTTAGTAATAAGCCGGTGCCTCCATCTACTCAGCAGCAGGTGCCGGGAAACTCTCATGTCACTGTCCCGCACAGTCTCCATCCTGATGGAGGACACCCGGGTGCCCACCTTCAGAAATCTCCCAGCATCCCTCCTCCTCAACTTTATCAACCCCAGTCTAGTGCACACCACCTGCAAAGCCAACCGGCTCTGATATCAGCCAGTCAGCCCGAATACACCCAGCGTAACGTGCCTACAGTCACCCAGACTCACCCCGGAGCAAGCCTTTCTGTCGGGCATGCCGTCAGTCAGGGGTCGTCCCCCGTTCCCATGCAGGTTCTGGCTACAGTAGAAAGCCCCGGAGTCCCTGGAGGTGTTCCTTTGCCGGTGTCGTCTGTCCCAAACGTGGTGCAGCATGTGGGGCTTTTGAGCAGCATCAGCCCTATATCAATTCAGCAGTCACCAGTGGGCCAATACCAGGCCTCAGGCTTGTCAACGCCACCGCAAAGCACTCAGAACATGCCCACAGCACCAGGGACGGTCGGAGGAGGTGGCGTGCCAGCCTTGAGTTTGCTCTCTGCTCTGCCAGGATCTGCAACAGTACCCAACCTTAATACCTCCGCACACAGCCAAGTTCCTCGCAGCGGGACGGCAGCGGCCATCGGCTTTTCTGCCATGGGTTTCAGTCAGACGGATGAGCCCAGCCAGAGGATGTCTGATGCGTCGGCACAGATTCACAGGACAGATATGATGAAGCCCTTAATCACAGAAGGCCTGCAGTTGTCCAGTCCGACTGTTAACAGTCTTTTCGGAATATCCATTCCCATTGATGGGGAGGACGACAGGTGAGGTACCATTCATGTTCTGAATGATTTAAAGGGTTTGGCTGCCTGAACTTTCACTTTTTACGCAGGGTTCCCAAAGTCATGGAAGACCTGTAAATGTCAAGGGATTTTAAAATGTTTTTCCAGCCCTAGAAAACTCATTCAAATGATTATTTAGTGAATTCAATCAATCATGAGATAGAAATTAGTCTGCGTGAATGACATCTTTATATAAAAATTAATTTAAAAACCATCTTTGAAGTTGGTCAAAAGGCATGGGAACCCTTCTCTCTCTCTTTTTTTTTAAATCTTGATTTAGTTTTATTATATTTTCCAGAGAGTGTTTTTTTTAATGCATACACAGGCTCATGAAAGATTTCAAGGATTTTTGTTTGATGATAAAGTGATCGGTCACCCATCATTTACTCACCCTGAAGTTGTTCCAAACTTATATGAATTTCCTTTTCTGTTGAACACAAACAAAGATATTTTGAAGAATGTCGGTGTTGTAACCAAACAGTTGATGGACCCCATTGACTTCCATAGTATTTTTCCCCATACAAGTCAATGGGGTCCAAGACCAACATTCTTCAAAATGTCTTATTTTGTGTTCAGCAGAAAAGGAAATTCATATAAGTTTGGAACAACTTCAGGGTGAGTAAATGATGATGGGATTTAAAATTTAAAAAATAAATGTAGCATAGATTTGAAATCAAGCAGTCGGAACAGCCTTTAGTCGTTTCATCCTGGTAAGTTTCCATGCAGTGTTCTTAGCATTAATGTGCAAATGGTTGTATTGTGAGGAATGCAGTGACATGTGATGGATGTGTGGTTGTTCTCATTAGAGTTGCTATTCCATCTCTTGCTATTCCACTACCAGGAAAAAGTTTGGACACACTCACGGTTTTATTACTGTTTCTCATTTTTGAACAACAGTAAAAATCATTAAAATAATGGCATTATTTAGTGAAAACAAATCTTCATGAGGAACATCCTGCTATTCATAAACGCTTAAAGGAGTTTGCGTGCTGGACACTTGTTGGCTGCTTGACCCCATCCATTTAAAAATGTTTTGTTAATGTTTCATCATTCACTTGAACGGGAAGGTAGGATGTGTTGTGATGCTTTTTATCAGGTTGTTTACAATGGCCACAATCGTTGATTTAACACTCTGAAGAGTTAAATTTTTTTAACTTTTTATTTTTTATTTTTTGGTAATGAAGTTGGTTTAGTTTAATATACGCTGCCACATGTTTGGGGTCAGTCATTTATATCCAAAAGTTTTTGAAAAAAACCCAAAAACTATTATGGTTGCATTTACTTGATTAAAAAGACAGAAAAACTGTAATATTGTGAAATATTACAATTTAAAAGAACTCTTTATTTTAATGTTATAAAAGTAATTTTCCTGTGATCAAAGCTGGATTTTTATCATCATTACTCCAGTCTTTAGTGTCACATGATCCTTCAGAAATCATTCTGATATGACGATTTACTGCTCAAGAAACATCTTCTTATCATTGTTGAACACAGCTGTGCTGCTTAATTTCCTGGATTCTTTGATGAATAGGAAGTTTAATTTTAATTCGAAACATCGTGAATGTTTTAACTGTTACTTTTGATCAATTTAATGTGTCCTTGTTGAATAAAAGTATTAATTTCTTAAAAAAAAAAAAAACTAAATTACTGACCCCCAAACAGTAGTCTATGAAGAGTTCAGATGCAAAAGCCTCTAAGTGCCATTTGAAATTTTCTTCTAGAATGATCATTTTTATCAAGCTTGTATATTTAAGTTCAGTGATTTCACTTAAATGGCAATGATGATTACCTATTAATTGTTATTTAAGTGAAATTACTGAACTTAAATATACAAGTTTGATAAAAATCATCATTAAAGAAGAAAATTTCAAATGACATTTAGAGGCTTTTGCATCTGAACTCTTCATATGTAGGAGGACATAGGTTGAAGTTGTGAGGAATGTACAGTGAGGAATGTTCAGTGAAAAAATATGTTTAATATGTACTAAATTGAAAGAACTCAAACAAGCATGCAAACAAAAAATGTTTCTTGTTTGCTTCCGGATGTCACAAGAATGCCAGAAATGAAAAAGGGGGCCGTGCATATGCATATCTGGCGACACAGTTTCAGTTGAGAAGTGTCGCTGCTCGGCTTCCTCTTAGATGCTCGACTTTCAGTTCCAGCGTTGCAACTCGTACAAAATATATCAACTTGTTGGCGTACTCTAGAGGAAATGGTGAACTGTCAAGTGCTTTAGATGACTGTGGCTTCAGCTTATGTACTAGTATAGTGTGAGTAGGCAGTGGCCTTTAAACTCAACGGCTGGATCTCAGTCAGCTCGATGCCTCCTACGTGCCTGTCACTCGCACAGCCCGGGGTTAAAGACGCTTGTCACTAAATGGTGACACCTTTTGTAGCTGATATGCAAAGGGGGGGTCTGTGATAGCAGAGGCCTATCACGTAGCGAACAGTAGACCTTTCTCTATGTTTTACTTCTAGAGATAAGGTTGCTCTACAACATGGTCGTTAACGTTTTTAAAGGACAAAGCCATCACTTCTTATTTATGACTCTAAAGACATAGTTTTCACATTATTTACTTTATGTTTGTGGGCACAAGGGTCATCTGACAGGCAGTTGTTCAGATAACGTATTGAGTGATTTCCCCAAGACAGCATTCCTGTTCAGGGATGACTGAAATACTTTGTGGATGCCATGCATCTGTCTTTGTTTCTTCAAACTCCATGAAAGTATTTAAAAATTGTTCACCCAGCAGATGCTGTTATTGTTTTCCTTTAGTTGCCTAATGCACTTAGATTTATACTTTGTTGTAAATATGGTTTGGTTGGCACAGCTCACAACTTCACAGGTTTTTAATCTGTGCATTATGTGTAGAGCTCGTCCCCCCCCCCCCCCCCATTTTTTAGTTGTTTTTGTCATTTTTTGGAGATTGATCATAGATTTAAAGTAGGAATGCACAGTAGGAATGGCCACCGTATCGGTATCAGGCGATATATGTTCATTTTTTTATGTTATCGTGCCGATTATGAATTATTTCCTTCAGCTGAGACGCTTCTGATGTGCACGGTACGCTATGATTTTTTTTGAATTGCTTTAAATATGATTGAAATCACTTCAAAAAGAAAAATGCATTTAAGTGAAACATAAGCCTGGCTGTCATATAGGCCTAGGCTACATAAAATTGTGGGCTTGGGTCATGGATTTTAATGGTGAGACTTTTTATTTTTATTTTTATTTTTATTTTTTTTTTTAATAAGGCTCTCAAAAATGATATATTTTCTAATAAGGCTCTCGGCCGATATATCGGTTATTATCGACTTTCAAAAAAAGAGTTATCTGTATCGGCCAAAATATTAATATTGGTGCATCCCTAATTTAAATAATGTATATAAATTTGGTTAAACATCAGTCAATAGCTAGGCTATCTTAAAATCAAAATAAATTTAAGAAATGAGTAAAAGGTTGGGGTCAATAAGTTTATTTTATTTTTTTTACATTGACATTTTCACAAAAATATTAAGCAGTGCAACGTTGATAAGCATTTCTAGTAATTAAATCAGCATATTAGAATGATTAAGGGGATCATGTGACACTGAAGACTGGAGTATTGATGCTGAAAATTCTGAAATCTGTAAACTTAAAGAGAATGGTCTGTTTATTTGGCTCAAAGTTCATTAAAACAACTATTTCAAAACCTGAACTGATCTGACTGTATAACTCAATGTTTTAACTAATTGAAACAGCTGAATAATCGTTCCAAACTTAATGATTAGCTGGCAAAATAATCAACGATTAGTCGATTAATCGTTAGATTAATCGATTATCAAAGTAATTGTTTGTTGCAGCCCTACTGTAAACACAAGCAAAGCTTAAAAAAACACACATGAAGAACGGGACCTTTAATTATAACAAAATACCACTTGTTTGTTTTGATTTTTTAGTGAAATATGACATGGACTTGTTGTGTGAAATCCACCCAGTTTCAACTAACAAAACATTGATTTCGTCACATGGTCATTCACAACATAGACCAGGTCCAAGGTCTTCAAAGTAACAGTTAGTAATTACTTTGTTGCATATGTGATGTTGTTTTGACTTTCTAAGTCTTGGGATTATAAATCTAACATCTGAAAGTGTTTTCCATGACTTCGCTCATTGTGTAACAAGAGATCAGATTTTGCCCCATCTGCTGGTTAGAATGGGGAACCTCTTCTGTTTTGCCACCTTTTTCAGATATGATGATGCACGCTGGCATATAACATCCCTGGCAAATAACCAGTTATGTAAGGCAGACCAATTGAATATGAAGACTAGCATTAAAATGTTAAAGCCGGCCTTTAGTCGGCATTGCCTTCAGCTTTCAGGGCTTAGTTAGTTTTGTTTGTTGATCAAAACCATTGTTTGACCTGCATTACGAGTCAGAAGTAAGTACAAATGTGTCATTTGTCAAGTGTCATACAGTGATTTATTTGTGCAACTGTGTTTCAATCTTTCAACACCAGCGCAGGTCAGAATGTACCTTTCTTGCCATCTCGAATGCCTCTCGTGTCTTTCGATTCTTAAAGCGTCTTTGTATTGGGCAAGCATTCCCTCCCTCTTTCTTTTAAAACATGATTTCTCTACAACACCTCCATCCCAGGTAACACTGGCTGACTTCAGCTGACAGTAGCGGTACACAATCTGTCAAAGTCCTCAGAACACGCTCTTCTGGTACTTCCTGTAGGCCTTTGGTCCTTTGTAGAGGTGCTATCTCTGTTTTGTCTTAAGAATAAAAGCTGCTGCTTTCATGTTGTGCAAGTGGCAGTCACACTAAATCTTTAAGCTTGCTAAATATTTCACACTTATAAGTGACTGATTTGGCACACTGGGTAGGCAGCAACCCCATGCATCATAGAAATAGCACTACTTATGTAAAATGCACTAATTGATTCCAGTAGTTTGTTGCCAAGTTAACATCACAATACTCTTAAGTATAAAAAATATACAAATTTTGCGTACATTATAAATGCTTTTTGTGATACTGGATCGATATCAATACCTTTTTTCAAGTCAGATACCAATACTGCAACCTTGAGTATCTGCAGATACAGATGCAAATTTCCTTTATCAGTTTAGTAGACAAAGAGAAGAGATTTTGTGTGTGCACAAAACCCTAGCGTATTTAATTCTTTCTCATCTGGGGTTTAAAGTATAGAACTTTAGTGATTGAATTCTAGTTCCAGATGAGTATCATTTAGTATCTGTTTCTTACGTCTTCTATTCAGTTTATTTCTTGACTATGAAACAACGGCCGGGGGCAGAGTAAAGGTGTGGTCACGTGTACTGTGTGTAACGGTATAGCCTATTGTATTCGTGCAGCTCTTAAAGTGACAGCAGCCTAATAAATCTGAGGCAGTCATTATTGTTAATCAAACAGCAAAAGTCGGATAAAATCACTCACTACTCTTGAATGTATAACTTTTGTAGTTTTAATAAGGATTTGTCTATATTTAACGAATAAGGAAGTGTTATTTTACATTTGATAATTAAATTTCTCTTGTTGGCTGACAATTACATTACTACGGTTTGGTTTGATACGATACAGTTGTGTCACGGTTCGGTTCGTTTTCGATACAGCAAAAAGAAAGAAATGCCAGAGAAATGTCTTAATTATGTTTTTCTTAAAACTAACATCATAAAGTATGATATATTTTTTTTTTTTTACTTTGAGCAATGATGGAGCTATACTGGATTTTTCTTAGAAGCATATAAAACAAAACAGCTCCTTGGACAAAATGAAATGTAATATTGTAGTAGTTATAAACAAAGGTTTATTTAAGTTTAGATTAACATTTTAGGGCAGCAATTGTATTCATAATGTCAAAATAAAACAGACACAATGTTACTTGAAAGCATTATAGCCTACTATTCCTGCCAAACTTCCAAACTTCCATAGTAGTATTACTACAGTAAATCCATGGTGAATGTTGCTGATCTGTGGACACTGATTAGTTCATCATGGCACAATGTTTCTCCTGGTATCCACGTCATCGCTGTTTGATCCGTTAATAACGGAGAAATGTAATTGTTTCTCCTGGTATCCACATCAGCGCGGTTTGATCCGTTAATAACGGAGAAATGTAATTAAATTAAATTATATTAAATTGTAGTGAATTAAATTAATTAAAAGTGAATTAAATTAATTATAGTGCATTAAATTGAATTAAATTATAGTGCCATAATGAGCTGCCTAAACCAAACGGGTGATAAGCAATTATCTAAATGCTTCAGTTCAGTTCAGTTCAGTTCAGATACCTTTATTAGTCCCCAAGGGGCAATTCAGTTTTACAGCCAACCCATCCATAATAGTTAAAATACAATAACACACAATGAATAAAAGAAATAAATACTCACATCCTCATGTTTACTCACTAGTTTACCGACCAGTATCACACACACCCACACACACACACACTCACACACATTCAACTGCCATTGACTAGGCAGAGCAGAGGAAAGCAAGAACCAATTCCATACATTTATGTATTTCCGTTTAGAAGTCTTATAGCGGAAGGAATGAATGAGTTAGCATATCGGTTAGTTTTCCGTTTTGGCACATAATACCGCCGACCTGACTGCATAACAACAAATTCTTCACTGAGTGCATGATCTGGTTGACACAGTATACTTTCTGCCTTTTTGACAGCTCGTGTTTCCCAAAGAAAAGTCAGATCATTTAGTTGGGTACCAGTGATTTTTGAGCATAGCTTAACAATGTTGGTCAAACTTTTTTTATCTTTCACAGCTAATCCATTAAACCAACACAAGAAAGAAAATGTTAGTAGACTCTCAATGAAGGCCTGATAGAATGTACATAAAATTCTTTTACAGACCCCAAAAGAGTTAAGCTTCCTCAGTAAGTATATTCTTTGGTTTACACTCTTAATAATGCTATCAGTGTTCTCACTGAATTTCAGTTGTGAGTCAAACACTGTGCCCAAGTACTTGTATGTTTGAACTATTTGAACATTTTCATTATGTACTACACATGATTTCGGTTCTTCACTATGCTTCCTAAAATCTATGATTACTTCTTTAGTTTTTGACACATTTAAGTCAAGGAAGCTATCCTCACACCATCTGACAAATTCCATGAGAGCATTATTGTGATCAGATTGGTTGCCCTGTAATAGGGACAACAGGGCTGTGTCGTCTGAGAACTTTACCAAATAGCTGTTCTCCCAAGATGACCTGCAGCTGTCAGTGTATAATATAAACAGCAAAGGTGAAAGCACACAGCCCTGAGGAGAGCCTGTGCTTGACATGATGACAGATGACATTTTACCATTTACATATACCTGCTGCCTTCTATTTGTTAAAAAATTTAAAACTAATAATAAGATCTGCTCGGGTAACTTAAAATGTGAGGCTAATCGTTCTATCAGGATATGTGGCTGCATTTTGTTAAAAGCTGAACTAAAGTCAGCAAATAAAATTCTTACATGTGAGGCAGGTTTCTCAAGATGTTTATACACCCTATCAAGAATGAAAAGCTTTGCATCCTCTACCCCCTTGCCCTCTTGATATGCAAATTGTAATGAATCTAATTTATCTACAGTTAGGGGGATGATTATGTCCTTTACGATTTTTTCAAAGCATTTCATTACCAGGGAAGTCAGTGCAATTGGTCTAAATTCATTAAGGTCTTTAGGAGATTTTGTTTTGGGGATGGGTATTACTATTGATGTTTTCCATATATCCGGTATGACTCCACTGTCTGCACATTTTTGAAAGATTACTGTAAAAACCTCACTAAAGCCTAGTTCACACTACGTGATTTTAAGCCCGATTTAAGCCCGATTTGCAAATCGTTGAGTCGCCGACAAGTCAGGGTGTTATCGCGTGCAAATCGCGGGCGATTAGCGGACGATTAACGCTCGCCAATCCGATAGTGTGAAAGAGCCAACAACGCATCAAAGACAGCTCGCAGACAGCTCGCAGACAGGTCACCGAGCTCAGAAAAATATCTAGCATGCTAGATATCTCGAGCAGTCGCGCGACTCAATCTCAGTGATGTCATGAGTACAGCCAATCATAGCAACGCATGGGTTGAGGACACCAGGTAAATCTTACTTTTTCTTTTATGCATTTTTTTTTTTCTCAGAGCAGATCGTTGAGCAAACAGTGTGCAGCACTAGTTTCTGTCTGACGTCCATATTCGCGTGTTGTGTTCTTCTCTGCAGTTTCGCGTCATTTCTGGTTCGTTTTATTGCGTGGTTTTTCGTGACAAAACATGGTTTCTAGACCAGATAGAATCGTGTTGTTGTCAACTCGTATTTGTTTGATTATTTTCAGGATTTAGACCGTACTATAGTACTGAAACAGCTCTCATTGAGTCACAAATGATATGCTCTTATCATGTGATCGTGGTTGTATCTCTATGTAGTGCGTTGTTAACTCGTGTAGTGAGTTACCTCCTGTTGTGGATCAATCACGCTGTGTTGTGTGGTGTGAACAGCTAAACAACTTGAACACTCATGATTTCACTGAGAGCAAGTCATGTAGTGTAAACTGCACAGTTCAGCCCGACATTTTAAAATCATGTAGTGTGAACTAGGCTTAAGCTGCTCAGCACAGTAGTGCAATGTACGCCCACAGATGGCATCAGGACCAGCAGCCTTTCCTATTTTTGTATTTTTAAGTAATGTTATGACATTTGACTGTTGAATTTTTATCCCTCTCTGAGGCTTTAACGTCTCTCTCAATGTGGCTATACTATCTAAAAAAGACCTTTCAAACCTGCAAAAAAAATTATTAAAAGTATCTGGCAAGTCACCGTCGTCTATGCCCCTCAATTTTATATGTTGCCTTGTACTGCCTAAAGGCTGATTAATGGCTGCCATAGTTTTAATGCCTTGCCAAGCTGCCTTTAAGTCCCCACTATTATATTGATTTTCAATTTTATTCTTATACTGGATTTTTGCCTTCCTTATTTCATTTTTGACTTCTCTTGAGACAGTTTTTTTCTCTACCAGGTCCCCTAGATAGAATGTCTTTTTTTTCCTATTGATAACACTTTTCAATTCCTTAGTTACCCAAGGCTTATTATTTGGATAAATGACCACTTTTTTAGATGGAATCACAGTGTCAACACAATATTTGACATAAGCAGAAATTGTTTCTGTAAGTTCATTAATATCACTACAAGTGTCAGAGAAACAGTTCCAGTCAGTACAATCTAGACAGCCTTGTAGGGATGAAATACTGTCTTCAGTCCAGAGTTTAATGATTTTCACCTCTCGCTCTAGGCGTCTGAAAGCAGGCTTGTACACAGGAATCAGATAAATACTGTTATGGTAAGAGGCACCGAGTGGAGGCATAGCCAAGGATTTGTAGGCCCCATTTACTGAGCCATAACAAAGATCCAGGGTGGTGTTCCTCTGCGTTGTAGGGCAAGTTATATACTGCTCATATGATCTTAAAGTTTTGTTTAAAGTACAGTGATTAAAATCTCCTATAAAAAACTTGGGGGCCTCAGGGCAAATAGAATCCAATCTGTGAGTGACATCCGCGATCACTTGCTTTGCAGTTGAGGCATTGGCTCGCGGGTGAATATACACAAGCGTATAAAACAGCTGTTGGAACTCTCGTGGTAAATAGAACGGCCGAAGAGACACAGTTAGCAGTTCTATGTCCGAAGTGCATATTTTTTCTCTCACTACCACAGTGTTACAGTACCTTTTATTTACGTAGAGGCACACTCCTCCTCCCCGACTCTTCCCAGTAGTCTTCGGGTCTCTATCCAGACGAATTGGGCTACCGAACCCACTCAAGACTAAGTCCTCGTCCCGGTCTGATTCACTCAGCCATGTTTCCGAGAGGGCGAGGATACAAGTGTCTCTTATGCCGGGTTTGCACTTAATCCAAGCTTCCAGCTCGTCTGTCTTGTGTCTTAGTGACTGGACGTTTGACAACAAGATTGAAGGAAGTGGAGGTAGCCTACGGCGATTGTCTAGCCCGAGGTTTTTAAGTCTCCGATGCAGGCCGCCTCTCCTCCCTCTTTTCCGATGTTTACTCCGTGCATGCAATCTGCACAACTCAGCCGGAATATCTGGTACAATACCGGCAGACGATGTTCGTAGGGAGATCAGGAACTCTCGGGTATGGATAACTTTCCCCAGTACTCCATACTCCGAACCGTAGCAGGTGGAGAGTTCCAGCAGAAGCGTTATCACGGTAAATAAAGCGAGCAATTGGTCGAAAGTTCTTAAAAACCGCATCTCTGTATCACTGGTGCTTTCCACTAACGCACAAACATCCACAATTTACACTCGGTAAAATAAAAGTAAAACAGACACTGAAACAAACAAACACTGGATGGGCGAGCTGCTGGGTCGCACACGCACTGGAGCGCCCCCCCCTTCTGCTTGTTAACCCTTGCATAGGCTTTCAGTTCTGTTATGCCTATACACAATTTGGACCACAATAAAAGTTCCAGGCTGATGGGCTGTTAAAAAATAAATAAATAAATAACGGAGAAATGCGAATGTTTCTTACTAGATCTCACAGCGATGTTATTACTCCAGTGGCAAATTCAAATGCTTTCTTTACTGGATTTCACAGTGTAGTAACAGTGCTGATGATCAAGATCGGCTCACGCTGGATTGGTCCAAACGGATAAACGGTCCGTCAACCACACAATAACGAGTAGCTCAGTTTCGTTTCGCTTACATTACATTTGCCAGTTGATGTTGGGCAAAGTTGTGGTCACGCCACCATCTATGAGCGTGCTTGCGACGCGCCTACATTTGAAATAACGAAATGTTGATTGGCAGGAAAAATGGTCCAACGAACCGTTTAAAAATGCGTACCGAACGGTTCAATACGAATACGTGTATTATTACACCCCTAACTAGTAGCCTACATCTTCCTAAAAAACCTAAAGCACTGTTCAGTTCATGAATTTTTGTTCTGTTGTAATTTTTGTTGGTTTTTGAAATTATTGTAATTTGTTCTAAAACGCAACTTGATTTTGTGCTCGAGGCTATTGGCTCCGCCCAACACGTTGTTGTTAGCCCTGTCTCGCACTGGCTTGACGGGCAGCTAATGATGGCAAAATATGTAGGCTGTGCACACATCTGTCTTGTGAGACTGTCCCTTTAGGCAGATTACATTTTGAATGTTGGATGGACTTTTGAAATGCCTCTGACGTTTTGAAATCCTTTTTCTCCGATCATTTTCACCACTTCAGAGTTATAAATAATGTATCATTAAACTGACCTCGGTGATGAAATGATAATATTTGCTTGAAACTCACTGTTATGGTTACCCTGACCTGGTTACCTTTTTTTTTTTTGCAATGCATGTATATTGTATTTTTGTTGGCACATGGTTTTAAAATCTTAGACGAATAGCTTGTATGCAACATTAACCAGTTGTAATCTACAGAAAATGCATATTTGTCTCAACACGTAGCTGTAGTCAAATACTTTTGCAACGAAGCAACGATCCTGATCCAGATATAATCTGCCATCCCCTTGAGGTTACATGCATAGTAAGAAGAAAAAGAGCCCTTTGGAGGAGTGTGGTTGTGGGGTCTCGGCCCCCACCGGAGAGCAGCCAGTGTTCCACAGATTCTAGGAAAAGCTGTTTGCGCAGAGTCCAGATATTCACACATGTGGTAAATCTACTCCTGTCCCCTCCCATTCCTATATAGAGGGCTATATGGAGAGGAGGGTCTCCTCTTGCCTAACTGCTAAAGCCCTCCCATCCTGATATAGTACATTCTGTCCTTTTACTTAAAAGAAAAGGCCCTGTTAGTTTGGGGAAATGGAGATAATGGTAACAGTCTGTGGTCTCAGTGAGACATCACAAGAACTTAAGAGATCACTGACCAATCTTTAGAGACTTGAGCAATTTTTAGAGTCATTGAGACTTTTCGAAGTTATATTACATGCTGTTTACCTATGACTTGGCAATATAGATACAAATCTGTATCTATGTTTTTATTGTCATTTCGATTTCATATATCTTTATGCATTTGCTCTAAAATGGCTTTGAATGAGAATGACATGGTGCATTATCCTGCTGGATGTAGCCATCAGAGGATGGGTACATGGTGGCCATAAAGGGATGGACATGGTCAGAAACAATGCTCAGGTAGGCTGCGGCATTTAAACGATGCCCAGCTGGCCCTAAGTGGCCTAAAGTGTGCCAAGAAAACATCCCCCACACCATTACACCACCCCCACCAGCCTGCACAGTGGTAACAAGGCATGATGGATCCATGTTCTCATTCTGTTTACGCCAAGGTTGTGCGTGTTGTGGCTTCACAGATGCATTGCTGCATACCTCGGTTGTAATGAGTGGTTATTTCAGTCAAAGTTGCTCGTCTATCAGCTTGAATCAGTCGGCCCATTCTCCTCTGACCTCTCGCATCAACAAGGCATTTTTGCCCACAAGAGTGCCGCATACTGGATGTTTTTCCCTTTTCACACCATTCTTTGTAAACCCTAGAAATGATTGTGCGTGAAAATCCCAGTAACTGAAATTCTCAGACCGGCCCGTCTGGCACCAAAACCATGCCTTGCTCAATTTCTTAAATTCCCTTTGTTTCCCATTCTGACATTCAGTTTGGAGTTCAGGAGATTGTCTTGACCAGGACCACATCCCTAAATGCATTGAAGCAACTGCCATGTGATTGGTTCATTAGATAATTGCATTAATGAGAAATTGAACAGGTGTTCCTAATAGTCCTTTGAGTGAGTGTATATCAGTGATGCGCGGGTCAATGTATAAACAACCCGCAACCGACCGACGTTTTCAACTACCCGCCCGCAACTCGGACTGCAAAAAAAAGTAAAAAAAATATTGTACCCGATCCGCTTCCTGGCCGCATTTTTTAAAAGTAGTAAATGCTCATCGGAGCGTTATTGGTCCATAGACGTGTAACAACACAGCATCGCAAGAAGACGTAGGCCTACACATAACAAAGGCAAAGCCAGCACTTTGGTCATCAACTTTCATTATTTCAGCAAATGTCTCCCACACGTTTACTCTTTCTATTTGTGTATTTGCGGAGCTTCCACTCCCCAGTCTTCACCTTTTCTCTTGCCGCCTCCATCTCTCTGCTGTAGTGATCACATGGCCGGTTCGTCTACGAATCGTTCTTTTGAACCGGTTCTTTTTAGTGAACCGGTCGAACCAGTACACTAAATCGAACTGAATCGCTCGAAACAGTTCGCGTCTTGCGTCCGTGCTGATCCACAAGTTACTAAAGTTACTCACTTTCAGACATGCCTGACAGTCCCTCCGAATCGAAATAATAATATCAATATCCCGAATTATATTTTACTCCAGTAACTCCAACAGTTCACTGAACCGAGACATGTTGGTGCCACTGTTGAGAGAAGTGATGAGCACGAGCAGCTGATACTGCGCATACTGCGTACTACCGAACGCACAGGGACAGCGGCAGTTTCATGCCAGTTATTCAGCCAATAATGTGTAGGGCTGTAGGCTATATTTCATCAAAAATTGTGTCTAGTACTATATTAATACAAATGTTTAATTGGCATCTTTTTTTTAAACGACCCGACCGACCACGACCCGAATATCATTAAAAACATTTTTGGATGACCCGTAACTGCGGGTAACCGCGGGTGACCGCAGGCACCCGCTCATTTCGGATCAACCCGCGCATCACTGGTGTATATACTAGTGTGATAAAGCTAAAGAGAAAATCTTGTGACGTACTCTACAGTTCAAACGTTTTGAGTAAATTTTTTTCAGCAAGGATGCAAGTTACTGTAAAGACTTTTACTGTTAAAAAGACTTATTTCAAATAAATGCTGTTTTTAAAAAAAAAATTCTTTTCATCAAAATCACAAAAAATGTTCATGGTTCCCATAAAAATTAAGAAATAAGTGATCTGAGAACATGATAACAGTGTTTACAACCTATTTTTAAAAAATCAAACTGACCCCAAACTTTTGATTATAAGAGATGTCAACGCCTATCTTTGAGTTCTCGTACTTGGAAGTGGCGAGACAAGGATTGATTGTCAAACTAATCATGAAACCTCATGGTCTCAAATGAATTAAAATTATTGCAATCATTGATTCAGGTTGCTTAATTTGCCGTAGCAAAATCATTGCAAATATTTAGTGAACATTGATATATTTGCCAGTTAACCTCAATCGTTCTTTTGGGTGGTTTTACTACAGTCTGAGCAGACTACAAATCAACTTCCCTTTGATTTCCTCGTTGGCCTGAACTTTTCATTTCTCACATAACTTTTTCTATTTCTCTCTTTCTGCTGGATGGAGTGCAGGAATCCCTCCACAGCTTTCTACCAAGCTTTCCAGTCTGGCAGTAGGCTGAAGGACTCAAAGATGACCTGTGATAGGTACAGTAATGGGACAGACCCTGGTGTGACGCAGAAGTGTGCTGCATGAGGCGGGCATGGCTTTGAGGCTTAAGTGGTGCTCTCTGCAGTGGAGCTCAGCGCAAACATAACCGCATAATGCTCATATGCAAATTGCAATATTAATAAATGTGAGTTAATTCAGCTAAAATCCTATGGGAAAATGGTGATACTGGTGATATGATACTGAATCGTGTTTCAAACACATTGCTTTCCATTAACACAGCAATTAAATAGCTGAAGCCAATGTTGAGCTGCAAATAAGGATTTATGCCAATAGGATAATTTGTTTTTGTGCAAAATGTTTATAATTGGGCTTGTCGGTTAATTTCTGCACATCTAGTTGAATTAAATGCACCACCACAGCTAAAGATCTTAAATTTACTAGTCAGTTGTTCAACAACTGGTTCCCCAACCTAGCCTATCATAAGTATTGGTCAACCGTAGTGCTGGGCGGTATACCGGTTCATTTTTTTTTTTTACGATGTTTTTGTCCAACAAAACGCTCCTTCAAAACACAAGAACACCTACAGCAGGGAGCAAACAAAAGCATCACGAGGGATGGCGTTAAACTACATCATGTTTCAATGCACATAACATTTCAATAACAATGAACATAATCATCTTAAAGAGCACTGACCTGTACCACCTGACTGCTGCAGATTCATTTCAGCGTTGATTTTGTGTTGCCATTGAAACATGAATTCGAATCACGAACCGCTCCAAGCATAAAGTCACGGGTTTGCATCTCTTCTACAGTAGTTATGGCGTGAACGCAGCATAAGCTGGTTGCTTTGGTTCAGGGGGAACTGTAAAAGTTGGCTGCTGTTTCTGTTGCGGTCCTCAGTGACTAACGTCTGTCTAACTCTGCATAGCATGAAATGCACCGATGAAGCCATGTCAATTTACATATATACATATAAATTAGGGATGCTCACATTGACCGTTTAACCGTTAACCTGGAAGTAAAAATTTGGACCGATTAATCAGACTGTACAGTCTATGAGCGAGACGTTATCTCTGTATTCCCGGGACATCTGTGCCATTTCTGCCACGGGTCTAACTCAACAGGCTGCGCTCCAGACTAACCCCACATGTAGACATGTTACTTTTTTAAAATAAATACTTGACAATGTGTGGATTGAGGTAGGCATGCTATTTTTATTTGACTTAGTCTGGCGGGGAAAAATTGCTGTTTTTTCAAAGCTTTAAATGGATTCAGTGTCTTCTTTTTGTCATCTTAATTTGTAATTTAGTAATTTGTTATTAATTATTGAAGTTAAAAACTTTTATTGTAGGACTATTTTAAACAGGGCTCCAGACTAACATTTCCAGTGGTTGAAGTGGTGCTACCAACTTTAGCAACTTTCTTTTTTTTTTTTTTTTTGCTACATGCCATGGGATTAATCAATGCATGATGATGAATATAGTGGTTTTAATGGACCAAAGCTAGCAAAGGGTTACTGGGTTGCAGCATAAATACCTGTAATATATTAATTATCATTGCCAAATTTCAGGATTTTCATGGATTTTGGACAGTAATTTTAATCTGTAATTTTAAGCATTTTACATTTGAATTATATACAATACAAATACATCTATTTACATTTGAATCACAATCTTCTGTGTCCGTCCGTCCATCCATCCATCCTTTAAAATTCATTAAACGTTCAAATGCATGCATTACACTTTAAAAGATTAGAGTATTATAAGCTAATACAGATTTTTCATTAGCAAAGTTTATAGTTGTAACAAAAATCAGAAATCTCACACTCCTTACCTTCTGCATTTTATGATAATTTCCTTTTCCTCAGTCGAGCGATTACTCTCATCTAACCGCTGAAAAGACGTAGGAAGGGGTACGTTGTTTCGTGAGACATTTTCATTTTTATATGCTTTAATTAGTGAATTCGTAGTTGGCGCGTTCCACCATCAGTGTGCAATGCACGTGACGTCTACGTCTGAATATAAACACTGATTATAGGCGTACCGTAGAGATTCAGGACAAGTTAAAAACATGCTTTGGAAAATGGATTCATGATGTAGCCGACTCGTTCATTTTGAACATAAGTTACGGACTGCAGCAGCTGATACAACGCCGTTCTGTTGTGCGAGCGCCCACTCGCACATATGCAACCATATAAAATTTTAACTCGCACATTTCTTAAAAAAAATGGTTGCATATGTCTGAATAATAAGTCTGGAACCCTGTTATATTTTTTAAGATTATAATCTTATCAGTTAGCGGTTAATACTTGGATAATGAGCGGCGGTTGTCAGTCGGGAAAATAGACCGAAATGAGTATCCCTAAAATAAATACATTTGGACCACTTCACCTAGTGATTGCTATCAGGATGTGAAGAGACTTTCAAGTAGCATAACAAAAAATGCCTACCCTGACTTTTAATGGCCATTTGTGGCATTAATGGCTTTGATGTAATATCAATTTTGAGTCTGGTTTTTCGACACTAACCTTACATTCTTCTCAACTCAGATTGTTTTTAAAGACAAGAAAAAGTAGTTGTATAAGACAAGCTATCCTTTGTATGGACAAGCCTACAAAAGCTTTATGAGAGCCTTTAAATACCTTTGCTTGGCTCAAGGTTATCAGCAGCCTTTGCTGTGGTCTTGGATATGTTGCAAGACGGGATCTAATAAGTCCGATCAACAAGTTCCCCAACACACTGTTTCTTTTATGTGCAAAGATTCTTCTTAAAAATAATCTTTGGTCAATATTTTGACTGTGACATTAGAGAGGATGAGATGCATTGTACGTGTTTGTGCGACTTGAAACTGCAAGACAGCACTGACTACGTCATATTTAAGTGAATTTTTAACTTTTCTTTACTTTTGAGGTATGCATGTGTACGTGTGTATGTGCTTGTGAAAGCTATCATTACAACAACACTGAGAGCCATTTAGTCTCCCAAATTGTGTCTGTGTGATTTTGTACTGAACGCGTTTCCTCTTAAATGGACCTTTTATGGTTGATGCTAATCTGCTTTTCCTGTGAATGTAAATTGTAGGGAAAAGTACAGAATGTCTCTAAATCAGTGTCATCATTGCCTGTTTTGACTCTGTACACATGTGCTTCAGTGCATTGGATGGATTGATGGGTTCAAAAAAACAACAGCAGCATGTACTGTATATACGAAAAAATGGGATAAATATGCTGTCGGAAATAGAGCATTGTTAATAAGAAGACGCATTAGTTCCAAATTAGTCCTGGTCTAAATTTTCTATTTTAATATATTATAAAATAGTATTTATTCCTTTGATGGTAAAGCTGAATTTTCCACATCATTACTTCCAGACTTCAGTGTCACATGATCCCTCAGAAATCATTCTAATCTAATTCTAATTTGACGCACAAGATGCAATTCATATTATTAGCAATATTGCGAAAGTTGAGCTTTTCAGGAGTCAGTTAAAAAAATCCATCCATTCATTCGTCCTTCGATCCTTCCTTCCTTTAATGTTTTGACTGTAATTGTGTAAAGTATACAGTACAGTGTTTAGTGACGTGATTGTTTTCATGTGCATGTTTCTAAAGTGAGACACTCCACCGTCTTTGGACAAAACCCTGTATGAGTATCAGATGGAGGCTAACTGCACTGATTAATTGGTTCGTTAAATGGTTGGTTGTCGTTATGTGGGGCTGCTCCACGAGCTGCTCGATTTCCATGATTTTAGCACTATTTGTTGGAAGATTGATGTGTGCATGTGGCGCAATATAACATGATGTTTGGAGAGGGAAGCACCAACGGGAGCAATTTGTGTTATTTAATGTGCAGGCTTTAAACGTCTGCAAAATGGATATGATGTTTCTATGCAGGAGATGTTTTAAATAAGTCTTTTTTTCCAATTGCAGTGCCTCTGGAGCAAGTGTGGTCGCCATTGATAATAAAATAGAGCAAGCAATGGTAAGTTTTTCTTTTATTTATTTCATTTATTTATATATACTCATCACTTGACAGTTAGCGGTCATATAGTGCGAGTTTGGCCTTCGAGATGTAAGTTGCTAAAACAAACAACTGTTTAAAAGTATTTAACAAGTAAAAGAAACGATCAGTTTGCAAAGACTCAGCTTTGGGAAGATAAGATGTACATGTAAAGATTAGGAGACTGTGAAGTTATGGAGATGAGAGAGGTATAGTTTGTGATATTAGCTCACTTTTCGGCAAAAGCTCTGTTGGCTTTAATTATTTGAGAAATAAAAACTTGTGTTAAAGTAATGCAAATGGTTAATTATTTGTATTACTGCATCACAAAAAGTCAAGTCTTGTAAAAGCATTAGATTGAAAACATTGAAATTTCATAAAGTGTGTCTATTCAAAATAGCCTTTCTTTAAATGCAAAATGTTTGTTGAGTATTTCATTTGTGAAGGTAAAGCATATACTCATTATACTCCTAATTACAAAAAGAAGAAAAAACTGCTCTTAAACTGTGTGTGACCCCTGTAACTAAGTTCCCTAAACTACCCAGTGCAAAAGCCCTTATTATAAAATATGCGTTATACAAATTTTTGACCGTTTAAAGGGATAGTTCACTTTAAAATTCATTTTTGATATGTTTTAGCTTACCTCAAGGGCATCCAAGATGTAGGTGTCTTTGTTTTCGCAGTATTTTCAATTTGATATTTTTAGGTCAAACCGTTCTTGTCTGTCAGTCATATAATGGAGGTCTATGGTCACCACCTCAAAGAGCATGCACAGAGAAGTCCAAATTAAACAGGATTTAATGACTCGTAAATGTAAGCACACATTGATGGCCTAAGACACGAAACGAGCGGTTTGTGTGAGAAAACGAACAGTATTTAAATCGTTTTTACCTCTTGTAACCACAACAACATCCAAGTGATCTAGAGGGCGCGGGCGCTTCGGTCTGCGCAAGTGCCGAAAAGCGCCGGAAGTGATCTAAATATGGTAGTGAAAAAAATTCAACGTTGCCTGTTGATATACATGAAATCGCAATGGAAGACGATTCTGATATATCTAAATATGTTTAGATCGTCACAGTGAAAGGTAACACTTCTGAAATCTCTGTGTAAACAATAAGTGACCGAAGCGCCCGCGCCCTCAGATCACTTGGAATTGGCTGTGGTTACAAGAGGTAAAAACGATATAAATACTATTTTGTTTTCTCACACAAACTGCTCGTTTCGTGTCTTAGGCCATTAATGTGTACTTACGTTTACGAGTCATTAAATCATGTTTAATTGGGACTTCTCTGTGCATGCTCTTTGAGGTGGTGACCATAGACCTCCATTATATGACTGACAGACAAGAACGGTTTGACCTAAAAATATCAAAATTGAAACTACTGTGAAAACAAAGACGCCTACATCCTGGATGCCCGAAACATACCAAAAATTCATTTCAAAGTGAACTATCCCTTTAAGCATTAACCTATTCAAGTAGACCCCAAAAATAATTGGCATAATAGGTTCTCTGAAATAATATTAGTAAGGCAAATTTTGAATGGGTTCTGATGCTGAAATTGTCACGTTTTGGCTCTAGGATTTAGTGAAAAGTCATCTGATGTATGCCGTGCGGGAGGAGGTGGAGGTGTTGAAGGAGCAGATAAAGGAGCTCTTTGAGAGGAACTCTGTGCTGGAGCGAGAGAACGCTGTGCTCAAATCTCTAGCCAACAGCGAGCAACTCTCCCAACTCGCCGTCCAGCCCAACTCCAACCCATCCAACTCTCCCTCCCAGCTCGGGCCCGTCCCGGGTCAGTCCCAGGCCCAACCTCAGCCTTACCTTCAGCTAGACGCCAATACGACCTTGGACTCCCTGCCACGACAACCACAGCCCAACGTCACCTCCGCCTGAAGCCTGTGCGAGCGACGCATACATCATTACAACAGTAGAAAACCGGTCTCGTTCACTACTTCGCTTAGCACGCGTGATGTCGGTCATCACGAAGCGGGTGAGAGGCGTTTTCTGCTCGGGACCCGCGGTCTCGATCGGGGCTTCCGCACGACCCATCCCCCCCCATGGACGAGGTGGAGAGTTTGTGAAGAGAGTTATTTTTTTAATAAAGAGAATCCAGCCATGAAAGCGGTGTATTTTTTAGCATTGCAGTTTTCATGTTGTAAGAAGCGAGAGTCTATTTTCAGAGCCACCGTACTTCACATGATTTCGATTCACCTGTCAAGTTCAATTGTACTGTTTGTTATTTATTATAGGGCTGCTATTTTCAGAGAGGAACAACGTCACAGAAGCCGAACATTTTCGATTCACAAACCCGACAGTAAATTGGTCATAAATCCAAGCGAGCAGTCTTTACAATATCAATCATCAATGCAACCATAAACAGTGGGTAGAGTTCAAACACTAACAGCGAAGTTTCTCTGTGGATAAAGAATGTGAACCTGGCGTGAATGTACATTTTGTATAGTATAAAGAATAAAAAGAGCGTGACAAGTTTGTACAGGTTTGCGGGTGAAGATTTAAACTGAATCCTCAATGATCTACCCTGATGAAGAATGCTTCAGTTCTGTTGCTAGTGTGTTGGGGAAAAAGAAGTCAGTTGCCATATTCTCCTGCCCGCTATACCCTAATGTCTCATGTTTTTGGGGTTGGGAAGGGGATTTAAAAGAAAAAAAAAACTGTGAAATTGTTCAACCTACTTTGTAACCAAAGATGCAAAGCTGTGTAATTATTTTTTTTCTTTTGTTATGCACTTTTTTTTTTAATGTTCCTCACAACAAATCTTTTTGTTGCTTTTAGGCATGTTCTGCATGATCTGTTATCTGTAAATGTCAAACCACTTTCATACCTCATTTTTGTATTGGGCACTCATATTGTAAGCAGTCTGTGAATGATGTCAGCGGGGGAAGGAGATATGGAGGTGATGGTGTGGAGGGAAAAAAAATGATCTAGTGTGTGTGACGCACTAGCCACAGAAAATGAAGTGAGCCATGTTTTGTTCATTTAAATGGTGTTTGAATTTCATATGCCAATAGTTTTGTTACATTGCAAATTTTAATGTATTTAAATAAATGCAATATTCAAATTACAAAAGTGCTTAGGAATGTTTGTGTTAATGCACATTTTCTGCGATGTTCTTGTTTCTGCTTTATGAACCATGATGCTTATTTTCACACTTTAAAGTATAGGCAGTGACTTCCCCACACAGAGAGGAAACATGATGGATCTACCTTGATGTGTGGGTTGCTGATGCACACCACATGTGCTTTTGGAGTATACAGCATATATCATCTCCAGCTCGAAAAAGACCCACATCTTAATTGAGAAGGGTAAGCTTGAATTTTAAAGAAAAAGATCAAGAAAGGTTTTAGCCGTCATCTGATTGTGTTTGCGGTTCATAAATTGTGTATGACTCGCTATAATACTTACCTCGGCCTGTTATGTAGCAGAGACGTGCTAATTTGTTTTTCTTTTATTTTAAGAATTTCTTTCAAAATTTAGCAAATTTTCCACCACACCCAAAGACTTTTTGATTTTGAGGTGAAGTATGACCTGGATTAGGTTGGATCACATATACATTACAAATATTATGTAAACACAAGCTTTTATTTTGGATGCGATTAACCGTTTGACAGCCCTACTATTAAAGGGTCACTTCACCCATTTGCATTAAGCTTTGTATCTTTAGAAACCCAGTCATATTTTTGAATGGTCATGGTTTATTCCCTTATTTTCCCCTGAGATGGGAGAAATAAGGATTTAAGTGTTTTATTTCCTGCTTATCGTGACGTAAAAAACGTCATTTTGCGTCACGATAAGCAGGAAGTCACATTTCATTGAAATGTCAACAGACTACAATGATTAGCTCATTATTATTCAAGGGTGTGGCACCCACTCACCCTACAAGCCTATTACAGATCAGTGGGTGGGACTTCACTTGCAGAGACTGAAATCAATATCCGCCATCTTGTTTGGAAGCTAAGCTAACAAGCCCTGTGGAGATGTGAAGTTATGATAATGATGGAAGAAACTAAACATGATATGGAAGAATAGGGTTTTGAAAGTCTGCTGCTCGAATCCGATGTTCGTGGCTATCTTTACGAGCTGCAGCATAGTTTAGAGCAGCTGAGGCTGATGAAGGACCAGGAGATGCCCGGACTGGGTCGAGCTCGGCGGCCTGCTGTTGCCTGTACTTTCGCTGTGTCATGCCCTACGGACACAGTCCGTCTGCTGCAGAGAATTTCAACGATGGCAATTTCTCCTGGAGGAAATCTCTGAATCAGACAAACACACGGACGTTTGTGTTGTGATAGTTTCGCCTTCAGAACATCCAGGTATCATGCAGTAATTCACCATACAGAAATAAATACAAACGCGGAGTAATTCACTAGCGCTAATGTGTTTACAAATGTAACGTGTGAACGGGGTTTGTTGTTGTGGGAAGAAAGAGGCATGAACCGGCGAACATTTAATCATTTTAATAGTAATATGAACAAATACAAAACGAAAGTAAGCCAGCGTTACACACAATAGAAACAAATAAACATAAAATCAGGCCTGTTTCTCTCTCGATCTGCCGTCGTCGCTCCCCATTTTATGCATTCGCTCCTTCGTGAGAGACGCACCGGCGCGCGCCTCACAGCTGTCTTGCTGCGTCCCAATTCGCTTACTTATACTACGCCCTAAAAGTATACTCTTTTTGTGAGGAAAAAGTGCATACTTTTGAGTGTGTAGCAAAAGAGTAGGCAAGCTTTGGGACATACTATCACGTCATCTTTAACGGACAGCTCTGTTTACTATTGCTGCGTCCCAATTCGCGTACTTATACTACGCCCTAAAAGTATGTACTCTTTTTGTGAGGAAAAAGTACATACTTTTGAGTGTGTAGCAAAAGAGTAGGCAAGCTTTGGGACAGCTTTAACGGACAGCTCTGTCGCGTGCTGCGTGCATCCTGTCACCGTACTGCCCTGTCAATCATCTTGTCACAGTTAAAATCCTCCATTCTATCTAATTTTCTTTCCTACCGTTTCGGATAGCACGTTCATCTGCCAGTTGTGGGTCTTTCATGCTCTCCTCATGTGTTTGCAATTTGAATATAATGATGCATTTAAAACGTAATGGCTAAACGTGTCTTTACAAAAGTTCACAATGCTGCTGCAAATGCAATATAATGTGGACAGCATTGAATAAATTCATTTTCGTCAGGTTAGATACTGATAATTATTAATCACTCAAAGCTCTTTATCTAAACCTCTCTACACAACTGCGGGGACTCGCGCGTCCTCCGTATCGACTACGTGTCTGTAGTTTTTAACACTTTTTTTACTCGTGTTTGTAGTTCTAACCGAATCCTCGTCCAACGCGCAATGGGTTGTGGGCAATATCAGCCGTTAGAGTGTGCATCGATCTACACTTCGGATTCTGACCGGAAAAAGTAGACCATCCGGGTATCTTTGAAACACTCGTTTCAAGATACTACGATTTGGGACATACTAATTCTATTTGCGAATACTATTTAGGACGGATAGTATGCGAATTGGGACGCAGGGATTATCACTCACGCTACCGGTCTCGCGCAGCGCGCCGTCCTCTTACATCCCTCGCCCTCGATCGTCCTGCTCGCCACAGCCAACTAACTAAACATTTTGTTTGTTTGTTTCATTTTGTCTAGTGTGGTCACATGACCAAATGTTCACTTCCTTGCACATTTTGAAGATATGTCTTCCTCAGACTACTACAAAAAGTAGTATAAACAGATAAAAGTATCATATTTTGTACATATATTCTTTAAAGGGTCTACTGATATATTTTGAGAATTATACTCCTGCATATAAATGTTGCCCGTAAGACGTGTAAATTTGTTAACGTTCACAATTGTGACCAGTAGTATAACACAGTACTTCAATTGAAAACACAGGTATTGGCACTGTACGTATGCAACACTTGTGAGGGGGATTAATTATCTCGGGAAAGGAGAAGTGCTCACTAACACAGATTTGTGAACAATATTTGAGTAATAGGCCTTTTGTGCAAATAGAAAAAGTCTTAGATCTCCGAGTTCAGCTCAAAAATGGGGTCAAAAACAAAAGTGTTGCATTTATAATTTTGTTCAGTGTAGTTATCAGTATCCCAGAAACTTTCAATATGTTGGACCTTCTAGACATACATATACGTATATCATTATCGTGCAAACATACCCTTAATTTCAAACACGGAAATGAATTTAATGCATAATGTACATAAAATTATTGTTCATTTTAGAATTGTCAATTACAAAGAATGCATTTAACAGTGTTTATATTCGTCATCTGCTAACAGATCAAAAATGAGGCATTTGTTACACGTTTTTTATTTGAAATATTATAAAACATCTTAAAACAGTCTTTTTTTGCTCTACAAAAAGAACGTGTTCTGCTTCATACAACCTCTTTAATAAAAACAAAGTCTATACAGAAACGTTAAAATTATTTGAGCTGCAACAGAATTATGTTTTTAAAAAAACAGGACGCCATCAAATATCAAGGGCAGTTCAGGAGACGACACAACTTAACTGAAATTCAAGGACAGTTATGCTTGCTTTAGACAACAGCAGATTTTTTTTTTTTTTTTAAGAAAAATAAAACAAAAACATAACTTTCCCAAAAAACAAAACAAAAACACTGTATCCACTTTCTGACGAAGTCTCTTTCATCAGCGTTTTTTCGTGCGAGTTCATGAACAGTGTTAGTTCAGCTCTGGTCCTTGTTTGCCTGTTCTGTCCTGAAGGACTGTCGTTCAGTGAGATCAGGAATAGAGACACACGTGAGCAGCGTCTCCGAGTTCAGCTCTAGGCCACAGTGACGAATCGACCCCCTTTGCTGCTCTGCTCCGCTGCCGCCACACGCTGGTCCTTCAGAATGCGAAACCGTTCGTTGAGGGTCATTGCGGTCTGATAAAGGAAAAGCAGAACAAATCAAGGTGAACATCGGGTTTACCAGAATTGATCTTGACATAACGGGATGTAAATGCGTTTTAAGGTGCTGTTTGGGAACGGACTGCCTTTTCTCCAAATAGGAAGGCAAAACACAGATTAAAGTTCAGGATTTAGTGAAATAATTCAGGTTATAATCAGATTTCTTAAGTGGATTTAAATGATTTGAACTAGAGAACCGGATCAGTCTTATTCATCAATGAATAATTCAGATCTGTTTTGTGGATTAGTTCAACAAAACTATAGAGATTAAAAAAATAAATAGAAAGTTTGACAAATAAGTTGTTTCCAACCAAAGTTACGAATAACTGTAACATAGCATAAAACGCTTACAAAAAAGCATCGTTTTCATCCAATTCATCCGTAAGACTTCAAATAGTAGCCGATCTTAATCAAATCAATTGAAGCAATAGTAAAAGTTTGGAAGACCGCAGTTTCACGTGGAGCATTTGGAGATTTTTAGAGATTATAGACTCAATGAACAACATTTCAAAACTAAATCATAAAGGCCGGTCTCGTATAGACGCCCGTCTCAAATACAAGGTGAAACGCAATAAACAGTCATGTTATCTGGTCAATAAATTCCTGTTGTTTGGGAACGCAATAAAGTGAGGCAATCATTTCTGTTTCAGTGAACAATCAATTGTAAATTAACTGACTGAACTACGCAAAAATAGGCATTACAACATTGTTTCAGTGACTCAACGATAAATGTAATAGTGATTTGTCCCACCTGCTTTCCAACACTGTTGATATCAAACTGCAGGGCGACACCTTTGGGAGGTTTCCTCTCTGGCTCTTCTTTAGGTGGAGGTGACGAGCTTGTTGACGTCACGGGGTGCAGCGACCAGGACTGAGCAGGTCTGTAATGGGGGAAAAGAAAGAATACATTAGTTATGCGCTTCAAAACTCCTCAAAGCGTTCACAACATGCCAAAAAGAGCCTTAAACAGGTCAAACTAAAAATGACAAAACTAATGGATGTGGTTTTGAAACATGTGGAAAAGAAAATAGACAGCTTTAGGGGTATCCTTTCAAATACAAAAACACATCTGAATGACAAGCGGTGGATGCGTTATGAAATTGTGCATCTGAGTGGAATAAAATGTAATCGTACTCAGGCTGTGTTCTAGCTGTGGGGTTTTCTATCGACACTGTGAGGATGCCACTGTTGTTTGTAGGAGTGCGCCACCTGGTGGAAAAGGGGGAGAAATCAGTAAGGGATTTTTGAACAAAGTAACTTTTGCTCAGCTGCATTTATTTGAGCAGAAAAAAAACCTAATATTGTTAAATATTACAATTGTACATAACTGTTTTCCATTTTAATTTAATTTTAATTAAAAGTGTAATTTATTCCTGTGATGGCAAAGCTGAATTTTCAGCATCATTCAGTGTCACATGACACCCTCAGAAATCATTCTAACATGATAACTGGACCCAATAGAATAAGTTTAACAACTAAAGCAATATCACTGAAAATTGATTGCGTAGAGAGAAAAAAAGGATACCTTGAAGAATTGTTAACTTACGAGCGAGTTCTCTGTGTGGGTGGAGCAGATTGTGTCTTCTGAACTTGTGCATGAACCTATTTTGAGAAGAAAAAAAAAAACCTTGTATGAGACAGCCAGGGAATCAAACCAGTACACTCCCATTGTATTGGTCTTGAGTTTTAATTCTGAATTAAATTGACTATTTTACCTACATTTATATATGAGCATCAAATAAGTAATGCCAACAACAACTTACAATTCTGAACTAACGATTGGATTTTGATACAGTGAGTTTATTCAGTGAAGGATTTGTCAGACTGACTTGAAATGATAGATAGTTTAAGATAGTTTAATGTGCGTCTGCGATTCAATTAATACACAAACTCTAAGGACCAGTTTCTAATTTAAACATGTTTCAGTGAAATGTGAGTGTGACCCGGTCACAAGAGCCAATGTATAACAAATACACTTAAACTGACAGGTGCAAAGAAAATGAGTTGATATCATTTTGTGAACTCATTTGTGTAAATGCATAAACGTATAGCAACCATATCATTGAGCACTTGTCCTTAAACATGTTAAGCCTGAATGCAAACTGTTACACATTTAAGTGAAAAAAAGGCTCTTTAAAATTTGAAGGTCACATGATCAGAAACCATTCATTCAGCTTTTTGCCAGAAGGACGCATTAGTGACAACAAATGATAAGGTTAACCGCTTCTGTGCTGCTCTGAGCCTGAAGATAATTTGCTTCTTACTTTAAGTCCTCTTCTGAAGAGGAAAGTGGCCTGTCGTGCTTCTCTCTGTGTTTGCTGGGCAGATGGAGCATTCCTGTAGAAAGCAGATGATCAACAGAAGACAGACATTTACACATCACTGAGGCAACTTGGAGAGAAAAAATAAGTCCATGAATGAAGGAATTATGTCATTCAACTCTTCCCACAACTAGTCCCACCATGAAAAGTAAAGCTTGGTAAGAATAAGAATTATATCACATTATGCAAGCATTGTGGATTTTGTTCATTTGAAATTCTTAGTAATGTGAAAAAAATAAAATAATCACCATTTTCTGCGAAGCTGAAAGGGTCTGTGAGGAACTGGGCCATGAGTTTTCTGGGAGTCCATCTGTCTGTTTGGTCTCCTCTGAAACGGCAGCTGTCGCCGTTGGGTGTCACGCCGCTGGACAAATGGCTGAGACCTCTGAGACAAGTGAAAACAAGAACATTCTTTCACATGCATGACATCAAAATCACCTTTTAAGCCCAAAGTTCCCATAATCACCCTTCAGTGCAAGATCAATTTCCACACCTGGTTAAAAGCTGCGTTGTTGTGCATGGGCCGGTTCTGAGCTGGTCTGTTCTGAGCAGGTCGGTTGAGTGGACTGATCCCTTTAAAAAGAGCAGCATTTTTTCGGGCTGCTAAACCAGTGATGACCCCCTGCCCACGACGCCTGGCCACCGCGGGCGGAAGCTTGCGGTTTTGACCGAAACGTTTGTTCACAACACCTCCAACAACTGGTAAAAACAAAAGTTGCAAATGCTCAATCAGATTCGGCAGAATTGATTTGCATACTATAAATCACTGAAGTAAAAAATGTATTGTTATATCGTGACTGTTGGTCAAATTGTAATCCTAAAACATGCCTTCAGAAAAACATCAACTTTTTAAAAAGAGGGAGATATTTTGGAATCTTGATTCCTTAACTGGAAGATTTCAATAAAAGGTACATTTCTGACTTCTTTTCTAGCAATTGCGAGAATTGTATATTCCATGGCAGAAACAAGCTTCCCTAAAATTATACAATCAGATGGGCTCTATAATAAATCAAGTTTCTGACCTCTTTTAGATGGCACTCCAGGTCTTGATAGAGTTTTCTTCCCCTGGGTGAAGCGGCCCTTCACAGGGAGTCTGTGCTTTGCCTTCTGGAACTGGATTTGTTTTTGTTTCTTATTTAGCCTGATAATATCATCTGTGGAGTAAGAATGCAATAAATCTGAGCGAAACAATCTCTATAAGTCACATCATGCAAAGTGTTGCGTTCTTCAATTAAACACTAAAAAGCTGCACAGTAAGTAGCATATAACAACATTATGATACATGAGGATGAATTCAATAAAACATTAATTAAATATGTATTAGAAACACACTAATTAGCATTCAAATTATACTCGCAGTCAGGCTATGACTCTAATCGTGGTTCTGACACAAAACAATATTGACAAATGTGTAACTTAACGTTATTACATTCAGATAACAAGTGATTGCTGCTATGTTAACGCCGAATCAAGCTGTGATAAATAAAATGTACAATATTAAAATGCTAAACAAGCTAGGCTAACGTTAGTTGTATCTGTGGCATAAACGTTACCTAAAGACATGTCAACCTTATCGGGACCATCCGTACTGCCGCCGCCAAACGATTGAAAACTAGATTTGCTCATTATGCCTTTTGCTCGATGTTAGATACGATGAAACAAACCACACACTGCCTTCACGATCCAAACAGCCCAGATGAGCAAACTGAGCTTAGCAAATTAGCCAGTTTTCACTGAGCGCTGAACGCTTCTGCGCCTGCGCCAACCTAAGCGCTTAGCGATGAGGCTTTTGGGAAATGGAGTTTATTCTGGAAATACCAAAGACTTGTTTTCAAGTAGAAAACAAGTGCTTACATTTTGTGTGAAATAAAATGGAGCAATCCTTTCCACATATGACGAATACTTGTATTTTCTGTAATATATGGCAAGCACAGTACTTTATTTTCTACTATATATGTATATATAAAATAAAAATATATTTATAATTACGACATCACGTGAACGCACCAATATATAAATATTTATATAAATCTAAATATATTTCCATTTTCGTAATGCAAATGTTACCCAACGAAAAATGTGTGATTGGATTTGATTTGCAGACGCGTAAGCACCGCCCCTTGATAGTCATTGGCCAATGAGCGGTGTTACAAAACCATCTACACGTGGAGGAAGGTTGCAGGGCAGGCTACAGAAATTGACGTTTGTTGCATTTGTTTGGTTTTTCTGTTCGGTTCTAACGTTATTTTCGTAACGCATCGTCCTCCGCATGCAAATATATGTGTAGTTTGTTTTCTACGTGCTTATCCATCAGATACAGCAGAAGAGAGCTGCTTCTCCGAGCCATCAGCGACCCAAACACAACTCCACAACATTACATCAGCAGCATGTCTGCAAACAAGCGCAGCCTGAAGCGTCAGAGAGAGTCCGCGAGCGCCGGTGGGAAACAGCCGAAGTCCGCGGGAGAGAAAGGGACAGAGTCCGGGGGGAAACAACCGAAGCCCGTGGGAGAGAGAGGGAGAGAGCCCGGCTGGCTGCTGCAGGAAGTGTCTGAGCTCCGCAGAGCCGCGCAGGGGTGCGAGTTCAACAAAAAGCGCCTCCGCTACCTATCAAACACCCAGAAAATCAAACAAGGCTCCGATGGGGTCCTCTACTGGATGTCTCGCGATCAAAGAGTCCAAGGTAAAATACACTGAGAAAGAGAAAGTTGCTCAGCACAATTCAGTTACACAACCGTTCAAAAGATACCAGTCTAATGTTTTTGAGCATTTATTTGAGCAAAATACAGTAAAACAGTAATGTGAAATATTTTTACATTCTAAAAGAACAGTTTCATGTTTTAATATCTAATTTATTCCTGTGACGTCACCGCTGAATTTTCAGCATCATTACTCCAGTCTTCAGTGTCACATGATTCTTCAGAATTCAATCTTCTAATATTATAATTTGCACAAGAAACATTAATTATTGTCTATTTTGTGCTGCTTGATATTTTTCTGGAAACCATGATTTTATTGACGTTAATTTATAATAGAAATATATATTGTATAACATGATCAAAGTCTTTACCGTAACGTTTGATCAGTTTATTGCATCTTTGATGAAAAAAAAAAAGTATTAATTTCTTTCTGAATGTACACTTCTGCTGTTTGTGTTGCAGATAACTGGGCACTGATCTATGCTCAGCAGCTGGCCTTGGCTGAGAAACTTCCTCTGCACATCTGCTTCTGCTTGGTACCTCGATTTTTGGATGCAGCTTACAGACAGTATGCCTTTATGCTAAAAGGACTGCAAGAAGTGGCAAAGGTACACATATTGCATCATCATGACCTAGGGTCTACTCACACCAGGAAAGTCTGCTAGTTCACTCACTTTGGTCTGGACCAAATAAAATTTTTTTTGTTTTTTTATTTTATTTTTTTTGTTTGGTGTGGTTCCCTTTCACACTGGCATTTTTTTCAAGTAAACCAAAACCATGTGTGTGTTAAGGTCATCCTAGTCTCAGCCTCAGACGTCACGCCCACGGAACGTTGGCTAAACGTCTGATGCATATGGTACACTTAACTGGAAACACTTCAGGAATGTCGAAGTCGTCATCTGATTGGTTGAATTTTATCGGATTTCCGGGGGGCGTCAGTGTCGCGTTTATTTTCGGTCCGCCGGGAAACAAAGCGCAGAAGTGTGATTGCGGAAGAAAAACTGTTGAGTTTATGAGTGACAATGAGCATTAATCAAGATCAGCTAAACGTAGTTGTATGTCCCCTCCTATCGATTATGGAAGATCAAGTGAAGTACTTAATTGCGAAGGGGATATCAGCCGCGTTTGTGGGCAAACATGAAACAACAGACGCTGACATCGCAGCTGGCCGATTCAGTATTCATATATGCGCACACTGGATTATAAGGTGCATAAGATACTGCAGAGTCAAACGTTTGACTGCGAGTATTCAATGTGCGGCGGCTCGCTGACAGCTAACGTTACAGCTGGCTGTTTTGAATGAGACGAGCCGGTTACTGTGAACGGGGAGCGCTTTATGAACATAACTGTGACGCACAAGCAGCGCCGGGTACAGTGTGTCTGAGTGAGCGCTCGTGAGCACGTGATCTACACACATAACCTGATTTATACGAGGTTGAACTGGCCGTGTGACAAAGCGGGCATAAGATGGACATGAGCGCGAGTTTGTGGCTGAATTTAATAACGCGGACCGTTGTTAACGAGCGCCTCCGGTGACTGCTGCTGAGTCTGACTGACTTGTTGCACGCCGGTCTGATGTTGTGGGGACATTTCCACGCCCCGAAACGTGACGCTGAATGAAACGAACTGTAATTGGTTGTTTGACATGTCGGTCAAACGGCCTTATGGGCGGGCCTTGGCCAAAGAAAGCTGCTATGAATTCCAGACCTTCAGCCGTCAGTCTGAAGGTCTGGCTACGCGAGACTAAGGTCATCCATTCATTGGACATAAATTCGAACCGGACCTCTTCAGCTGAGTCTCGGTACGGTTGTTTGGTCTGCACCCGAGTATGCCCAAAAGATCCTCACCAAGGAGGGAAACAAACTTGTTCATTTCAATCAAACTAAACAAGAAAGGTTTTAATACACCCTAAATTAGAGACATCGATTAGATCTGGCATGATGGGACTGGCCGGTGTTTCTGCTTGGGACGCACACCTAGGTAGTAGGGAGATTTAATGTGTGGTATTTTAATGTTATGTCTCTTGTTACAGGAATGCAAAAGCCTGGATATTCAGTTCCATCTGCTGTCAGGGGAACCTGGGCAAAATCTGCCAACCTTTGTTAAAAACTGGAACTTTGGAGCTGTTGTCACTGACTTTAACCCTCTCAGGATCCCCCTCCAGTGGATTGAGACTGTTAAGAAACACCTTCCGTCCGACATCGCCTTCATTCAGGTGTGCCATTCATCTTTACCTTTATTGTCTTGTGCACTTGTGATTGTGTCATCATCACTACTACTGTAATGCTAATTTCTCCCAGTACGCACTGAATTGAAAGCATGCTACTTTAAATCCAGGTTGATGCACATAATGTGGTGCCGTGCTGGCAAGCATCTGAGAAGCTGGAATATGGAGCCAGGACAATACGGGGCAAAATCACTAAACTTCTCCCAGAATTCCTCACAGAGATTCCGCTTGTGGACACGCATCCACACGCCGCTTCTCAAACAGCAAAGGTTTGATGAAGAATTGTATAGTAGTTGTAGCAGAGATGGGATTTTTCCATATTTATATGAATTTCTGTATTTTCTGACATGAAAAATCTGAGGAAAAAATAGCTATGTTTTCAAATGCGTGAATAAAAATGTGTATTTAATAAATATGAAATACATGTAATAGTAATACTAATTCTTTTTATTTAGTACTCATTTTTTATTTTAAAATCTTTTTATAATTTAAATAATAATGCCAATAATTTATAATGATAATACACATTGTTAACTGGTGTTACTGATTATTATTATTATAATTATTAGTGCAATTATTATTAATAATTATTATTTCAATAACAACAATAATAATTTATAATTTTTATATAATATATAATTATTCATAATTATTTTGGAATATTTTAATTTTTAATTATATACTAAAATAGTGTTATCTGAATTTTAATATATATATATATATATATATATATATAGTAGTAATATTCTTTCATTTTTGTAATTATAATTTAAATTAATATTATTAATGGAATTATTATTAATAATTAAAACAATATATTTCTTCATTGATTTTATTTTTTAATTTAAATAATATAAATATTATTTTGAATATTAATAATAAATATTATTGTTAAATAGTATTCCTACTTATTATTATTGTTATTAATAATAATAAGAATAATAATTATTATTATTATTACAATAAATAAAATAGTGGAAAATATTCTTTTTTTTTTTTTAAATGATAATATTATTAATTAAAAATGATTAATAATCAAAACGATAACAACAACACATTGTAATCATATATATATATATATATATATTTATATATATATATATATATATTAAAGATAACAACAACAATACTATTTTTTTATATAGTGGATGTTGTATAGTCGAACTGAATGTATTTTATTGAATTGTTTGTTGCCATTGTCAAATGTACGATGTCAGAGAATCCTCCTACTACTTATCAGGGTGTTTCCCATCTTCTTCATGTCAAAATCCCTCTGTGTTTCAGCCGATAGACTGGGAGGAGGTGCTGTCGTCTCTTCAGGTGGACCGTGGCATTGGCGAGGTGGACTGGGCTCAGCCTGGCACCTCTGCTGGCATGGCCATGCTGGAGTCCTTCATTGATAAGCGCCTGCGTTTATTTGCCACCCACAGGAACAATCCCAACTTTGACGCCCTCAGCAATCTCTCCCCCTGGCTCCACACCGGTCAGTCTGTGTGTTTTTCTTTTCTTTTGTAAAAGGCTTCCAGTGTCATCTAGATGCAGTTGTTAACGATTGCTTTCTCCTGAAGGTCAGCTGTCAGCTCAGCGTGTCGTGAGGCAGGTCAAGCGAGAGAAGAACGCCAGCGAGTCCGTGGCATCTTTTACAGAGGAACTGGTGGTGCGCAGGGAGCTCGCAGACAACTTCTGCTTCTACAACCACAACTACGATGATATTTCAGGTGAGTGCTGCTCCGTCACACAGATATCAAGATCGTCTTGGCCTTTGTTTAAAGACTTCTCTGCACAGGTGCGTACGATTGGGCCAAGAAGACTTTGCAGGAGCACTCTAAGGACACCAGACAGTACCTTTACACAAAACAGCAGCTGGAGAACGGCAAGACCCACGATCAGCTGTGGAACGCCGCTCAGGTAACTAAACAACTGCTTACTGTTTTAATTTTTTTTTTGGTTGTCTTATCATTGTTGTAATGGCAAAACCAGTGAATGTTGCTGGTCTGTTGTAGCGTCAGCTGGTGTCAGAAGGGAAGATGCATGGGTTCCTGCGCATGTACTGGGCAAAGAAGATCCTGGAATGGACTGCGTCCCCTGAAGAAGCCCTCTCTATCGCTATATATCTGAATGACCGTTTATCTTTAGACGGCTGCGATCCCAATGGATACGTGGGTAAGAGACATAATGATGTTTTGTTTGCTCAGGCTGCATTAAATATTGTCTGTACAATACATTTTTAAGTCATTTTTAATGCTAAGAATATGGAAAAAGTACCCTACTGTTCAAAGGTTTGGGGTCAGTTTTTATTAGCAAGGGCACATTTAATTAATCAAAACCGACAGGAAAGACTTTTATAATGTCACAAAAAATTTCTATTTCAAATAAATGCTGTTTTTTTATTATTATTTTCTATACATCAAATAATCCTTAAAACAAGTATCACAGTTTCCACTTAAATATTAAGCAGCACAACTGTTTTCAACATTAATAATATTAATAAATGTTTCTTGAGCAGGAAATCATTACATCAGAGTGATTTCTGAAGGATCATGTGACAATGACACTGATAATAAAATATGTTTTTAAATATATGAATAAAAATAATAGTATTGCCGTTTTTACTGTATTTTTAATTAAATAAATGCAGCTTTGATAACGAGCTCTCCAAAACATTAAAGGAGCTGTATGCAAGAAATTTATTTCAATTAATCATAAATTTTCCCTGATATGTCACTAGACATTAAGAAATCGTGTTCATTTCAAATACTTATATCACTGACAACAGTAGTCCGGCCAGGATATTGTCATTTAAAAAGTGAAGTTGCAGCCCTCAACTGGTGTTGATGTTGTCATGTTGTGTTTTGTTTTGATGCGTCACCCTCCACAGATCTACCAATCACGGTGGCGGTAGTGTTGCGGCACTGGGGTTGCCAGCTCTTCTCTAGTCACCACAGCTGCAGATACAAACGTGTCAGAATCGGATAAAAAAAAAATGTCTAACATTTGCGAAACCCCAAAAAAACCTCGATATAAGTCCGAAATACTTTGTGACAAAGTCTGAAATAAATAATTAACAGAAAAAAACTCAATATGTAGGACTTGTCACATACCATTGGAAGCCTCTTGTAGCAGCCTACGTTCCTGCAGCATATCTGGCAACCTCGAGTCAAAGGGGAAGGGGGGATGCACCCTAATTTGAAAGTGATTGCAGTACCAGTTTTGGCCACAATCTTGCATACAGCTCCTTTAACCTCAAATTTTTTATCGGTGTGATTAGTTTTTCCAAAATGTCTTCGTATGTAATTCTATGAACTAATTGTTGTTTAATATTCTTCACAGGATGCATGTGGTCCATCTGTGGCATCCATGACCAGGGCTGGGCAGAGAGGCCCATTTTTGGGAAAATTCGCTTTATGAACTATGCTGGCTGCAAGAGGAAGTTTGATGTGGCGCAGTTCGAGAGGAAGTATGCTGCTATAAAGGCATCCGTGTAATTTAATTCTAGTCAAAATTCTGCTTTAAAGTTCAGTTTGTACTTGGTTTTTCTGGCTGACATTTTGTCTCTTGTGAGGTGAAGTTTATTAATAAGATGTTTACATGTACTTCTGATCAGTGGACCTACAACTGTGGCTTAATGTGCTGGAGGGTGATGCATCGTAGACTTCAGAATGCAGTGTTTAGACATTTTACTATCGGTTTTCTGCCTTTTTATGTGTAGGGGTGGAAGAATAGTTCCACCAAAAAAAAAAAAAACATTATTTTTTTCTTACAAATATTTCTCATATTGTGCTACAATACTGTGCCTTTTAAGCTCGCATTGAGCATCTAAAACAGTGGTTATCAACACACAACTCCCTAGGGGGCCTCAGCGCACTTCCAAGAGGGCCACAGGATTTCATTCATTTAGATTAAAATAATCTCACTTAAAAAAAATAAATAAAAAAAAAAATGATTTTTTTTATACTTTTTTTTTTAAAACAACAAAATCCCAAAAGAGCAATTTCTTTAAATCGACAGCAATTTCTTTAAATCGACATACGTTTTAACTATAAAGATGCTCCACAATCTGAATGAAAAATATGTTTTGTTGTCATCTCATTATCTTGCATTTTAGGCTGAAATGAAGGTATTTGCAATAAGATTATAGGTATTTTAAATGGAAAAATTATTCTTGCAATAAATCCATTCAGATTTTTTCTTTCGAATTACAATCTGTATGCAATGTCAGACAGATATTTCATAGCATGTTATAAAAATGAAGAAAAAAAATGTCAAAAAGGAAACTCCATGTAAACAATATAAACATTTTAATACGATATAATAGATAAATGAGTGACAATGACAGCTTTTCAATGATTTTTAATGGAGCATGCCGTTAAAATGCTATTTCTGGTATTTCTTTTATACATATTTATGTTAACACTTTACAAAAGGTCTCATCTGTTAACATTAGTTAATGCATTAACTAACATGTCATGAACTAACAATGAGTAATACATTCTTATAGCATTTATTAACATTTGCTACGGTTTTTATTATAATAAATGCAGTAAAATTAAAGATATTTAGTTCACAACATTAACCGTTACCAGATACAACTTTCGATCTTAGTAATGTTAATAAATGCTATGGAAGTATTGTTCATTGTAGTTAACAAATGAAACCTTATTGTAAAGTGTCACCCATATTCTTAGAAAGTGTTTCAACATAAAGTTAAACTGAAATGAATAGAAACAAGTATTTATGGGAATAAATAAAAATAAACCTGTAGGTTGCCATGTTGGAATACAAGTACATTTATATTTATTGAATAAAAAGGCAATTACATTGAAAATAATATGAAAAAGCATGTACAAAAAGGGAACTCAACAACAGCCTATGAAATCAACTATAATGACACATGATCCAAAGTATTTTGTACTTGCCCTCTAGCTTCCCTGAAAAATATTATTTACCATGCAATTGAGAAAGTCTCTGGGGACTATAATCAATGAAATATAAGCACTTTTTATCATCTTAGATTTGACAGCTGATGTATTGGGCTCTGTAGAAGCATATAGATAATGATCGTAAAGTAAACAGGCGAAGGTTTCAGTATTCACCCTTGAGTAAAGACACGTTTACCTCATGCACATACAACAGTTCTCTGTACAGAGTCAGACATTTGCGAATCACAATATATCAATATAAATGAATAGCTCATTTTTAGAAATCGTTCATTTATAGAATATATTTTGAATATTTCACATTCACTATGATTACATTCACAGAACAGAAGTTATAAGAAATATAAACATATAGAATAAAAAACTGGCTAATATAACCTCATCACATCACCACAGTGTTGCAAAATATACCGTCATCATTACATTCCAAAGTCCAAAATAATGTAAAGTAGTTACTGGAATCATTCAAGATTTACAATTGCTGTCCATACTCTTACTCTGCGTTATATGCAACTGAATTTTACAAGACATGGTTTATAATTTTACAAGGATGCATTCAAAAATGACATTTATAGTGTTACTTACAAAATATTTCTATTTCCAATATATATATATATATAAAGTTCTGCATGGCTCGGGCTTCTTAACTCGGCTTGCAATCAAATCATCTCTATAGGGAACAGCTGATTGGTTCCTGACCTGCTGTATCCGTAGCCAATGAGTGCAGCACGCTTTCGGGAACCCTCCTTCCCAAGCTCCACCTGTATTGATCTGCTATAGGTCTTTTATGAACGCTATATTGTACAGCAGCGTGTCGTGTATTTATGTATTGGCATGAGCCCAGTACTTATATCAACATTGTCATATCCATTACCATGCCAAACACTCAGAGAGTTGCCATGACGGAAGTGCAGTTGTTTTGAACCTTGTATTTTTCAAAGAATCCTTGAAAAAATATGAAAAAATCTTTTTTTTATGAATGTGGTGTCATCTACCAACTTTATATCTATATAGAAACTCTGATATAATTTAAAATTCTGTCATTTTAGGGCTGTGAAACGATTAATCACGATTAATCGCATCCAAATTAAAAGTTTGTGTTTACATAATATATGTGTGTAGTGTGCATAATTATTTTGTTTTATATAAATACACACAAATGCATGTACATATTTTTTAAAAATGTGTTATTATTATATCAAATATTTATGTATAATATAAATTTTGAATAAATATGTATAAAGTATATACATGCAAATATTTCTTAAATATATACATACATGTGTGTGTATTTATACAAAATAATTATACACACTACATACAAACTTTTATTTTGGAAGGGATTAATCGCGATTAATTGTTCCACAGCCCCATTTATAGCCTACAGTTCCAATCCTTTAATTTAGTCAGTGAGTATAGCTCCACAATGTTCCTGAGTGAAAGCCGAGCACATTTGCCTGGAGCCAGCAGTCGTTTTATTGGAAGTCAGAGTATCTGTGTTTTTCAGTGGGAAATGGGCAATCTCACTCCGCTCCACTCGTATACGTGGTTGCAGTCCGGGTTTCAGTGTTTGTGCTGTTGCCTGGTGACACGCAAAACTCGATGCGTTGGCTTCTTTTGGAACTATTTTCATTGACGGAGAAGAAATATACGCACTAACTGACCAATTTCTTTTAAAGTTATATTTTGTTGGCTTCTATTAGACAGGACAGTAGGAGGAGAGACAGGAAACATTGAGAAAGGAAGAGGACGGTGAGCCAAGACTCGAACTCAGATCAGTCTCGAGAGACAGCTGCATCTGTATGAAGACCGCCCAGAAAACTACACTGACTACTTTCTTTACCAATTTCGTGTGAAAAACTGAAAGTTACTTGATATAAATAACTTTTTTACACGAAAGCAGATTATATTTGATGACGTCAAAAAGTGAGTTTACATACACAATAAAACGCGGATAACATTCAAAAATCTGCTTCTTTAAAAAAAATTAGCAATGCAGAGAAGATATGTTATGAGATTAAAAATGTTTTGTAATCTAGTTTTTCACAAAAAAAACGGGTCAGAAAGATTTTGTTGTTGACTAACAATGAGTGATATATTCTTATAGCATTTATTAACATTAGTTAATAGATGCTACTGTTTTTACAATGATGCATTAAATTGATCAAAAGTCAGTAGGCTACAGGAATAATGTTAGAAAAATATTTCTATTTCTAATAAATTCTGATCTTTTGTGCGTTATATTTACCAAAGAATCCCGAAAAAAAGGTTTCCACAATAAATATAAAGCATCTAAGAATCTGTTAAATCTTATTGTTTTTACTGTATTTTTGATCAAACTATAATGCAGCCTAGATGAACATAAGACACAATCTTTGAACGATATACGCTGATTTCACACAGCCGCCATTTTGAAATCGAAAGCGATGCTCCGGTGGGAAGAACCCCGGAAGTACAGATAGACAACAATGCCTTGGACTACCAAGCTGAAGCTGATGCTGTGATATGGCTATAGTTCATTCCTGCTTCTTTTTTACAATCTGAATTATATATATGAGTTCAGATGCAAAAGCCTCTAAATGCCATTTGAAATTTTCTTCTTTAATGATGATTTTTATCAAACTTGTATATTTAAGTTCAGTAATTTCACTTAAATAACAATTAATAGGTAATTATCATTGCCATTTAAGTGAAATCACTGAACTTAAATATACAAGCTTGATAAAAATGATCATTCTAGAAGAAAATTTCAAATGGCACTTAGAGGCTTTTGCATCTGAACTCTTCATATATAAAAAAAATTTGCGACTATGATAAAAAGTGACACTTCCGGTTTTCTTCCTACCAGAGCGATTTCAAAATGGCGGCTGCGTGAAATCAGGATAGTGGATAGTGTACTTGACTTTTCATGCCATCAGGTTATTAGCCATAGTCAATAAGCAATTTTGGGTGTAAATGCGTTCGCTAATGTTATTGCTGCTTTATGTTTTTTATTACATAAAACTGTATAGTCTGAATACTTGACAGCGCAACTGATTGAACTGAATCCCCTGTAATTTCTAGAGAGTCTGTGGCAGGCCACGAGGGTTGAATTTGACAGAAAAGGAGACAGAATTGGAGGCAGAAAAAGAGGTAGAAACAACACTACGTAATGTGACCTTACTTATTGAGAGCTGACGATGGTCTTTTTGACACACCACCTCACGGAACATTTCTCTGAAGCGTGAAGACATGAGGTTATAGAGGATGGGATTGACCACTGAACTCAAGTAGAAGAAGACACCAGAAAGTAGATGCACATACTCAAAGACATGGTGGTTCTCTGCAGTCCAGTCATTAATGTAGCTCCACATGACACGATCAATGTGAAAAGGAGCCCAGCAGATTCCAAACACAATCACCAATGCACCTGTGAGATATTAAAACAGAAGAAGCATTAAGTATTGAATTATTATTATATTACATTACATTGCATCATATTATATTGTGGCTCTCAAACGTTTGTGGATCATGTTAGTTAATGCGATGAACTTTACCTGCGTGGAAAAAAAGTCAAATTTACTTCATTTTTCTTTCTTAAGTAAATTTCAAATTTTCACATTATGGAATTAAGTACAATCTACCTAACTGAGTTGAGTTAAGTTAAATTAACACAGAAAATAAGTCACTTTAACTTGACCAGTTAAAGTTTCATTTTAGTTGTAATTCTATTCCACATTTTACTCTAAAAATATAACAGTGTGCATTAAGCATGCTCTTATAGTGTATGTTTATTTTGAACATCTATAATATAGATATTGTGTAGAATATAGACAACATATCTTTTAGAAGTAATGTGTATCTGAACACAGAGACGTCAATAATTGGTACAATAATGGTAACTTTCGTGGGATCATTTTTGAATATGAATGTCATTTTGAACTAAAAAAAAACAGCTGGAAAACTGTAAAAAATGCAATGTTATTAATTATTCATGCCCCAGTGCATGATGGGAAAACCAGTATCAGAAGGTTAAGGTTTTACAAATTAAATGTTTTAATTTGATGAAAATACTTCTACTTTTACAAGCTTCAATTGAGTACTAATGTAGAATTGACTTGGTTTGCTTTTATTTTTGCCTGAACTTCAGTAGATATTACATGTTTTATTTTCTGTAGTATTTACTTCACCACAGAATCATTTTAATCAGTGTGTGTGAACTTGAGGAGAACTGACTTCATACATTCACTAAAAATCACCAAAACAGTTAATACGGGAATAACGTTAGTTCTGAGAAAATTTCTAGCATCAATTGTTTGCTCACTATTGTCATCTATAATGCAATGACATTCACACATTTTAGGTGTCCAGATACACTTATAATGTACTTATATTGTAAATCTATAAAACTAACTGTTACTCTTGGCTCAGTATTTGTGTTAATGAATAGATCTGGAGTATTTTATTTGTATCTTAGTATCAAAGTATATGTTGACATTTTTTGAAGATGGCCACAGAGTAAGTGCTGACCAGCTATTACAATAAGCCAGATGTACACTGACACTGTTCCTAAATCAGATCCCCTCTGTATTTACAATAACATGACAAGAGGCTGATAAAGCACAGAAGAGTATTTTCTAAGGACAAATTATTCTCAACAAAGGTCCATGAAAAAACCCTACACACAGGACAAGAATGTGCCATGACTATAAGAGCAGGATTTGACTGTTTCTTTCTTTAAAAAAATAAAATAAAATATTTAGAAAAGAATACTTGAGTTTTTCAGTTTGAATAATGTACTCTGGAACTTTCTTATTAACAATCTTTCACTGCCAACACTGATGAATTGTGTGATTTGTAAACCCTGGGTTAACATTCTTTATACAATACCAATAACATCTTGTGAAATGTGTTATAATATTGTTTTACTTCCTAAAAAAACTTGGCTACTTTTTTAGGAAAGTAATGTCACGTTACTTTTGTGTTACCTTTTCTTACGCAGAAGTTCACTATACTTATTGAACAAAAATTGAACAAATGTGATGTTTAACTAGTCGTTTTTGCATATTGGTATTGTTGTGTTGGATCATTGAAGGTCAGTCGCAAAGACATTGGGTATAAAGTGAGATTAAATACATAAAGTAGCCTATATTTCTGTGTTATGTAGGTTTCAGATTTGCGTAATATTCTGACATTGACAGAACTCAATAACCATCATATTTACACAACACCTCTGCATCTTATGTATGATTTCTCTCAACATGTGGACAGAAGAGTTTTCAGTCAATAAATGGGAAAACAAAGTTGCATTACTTATTTGAAAAAGATGTTTTGTTGTAAATTTAATTTTGTTAAAGTTACGGGTTACTTTAGTTACTTGGGAAAGTAATCTGATTACCCCATTACTTGTAATGAGTTACCCTAAACACTGAATAGCATTGACTGGACAAGTATGTATAAACCTGCAAAATAAATTTACTTTAAATATTTTAAAGGCAAAAATGTGCTATGTAAATAGATCAGAAGCAATCACCTGAAAAGATTTTCTTATTTATTTACGTCAAACATTGCATGATGCGTCTTGACACGCTACTAGTACCGCCACAAATAGTAGCTAACGTTACCCGGTCGTCATAGTGACGCCTTTCGTTCCTCGTTGCCCTATCAAGCTCTCGCTGGATGCTCTCTTCGGCAACCAAACAAAGAAGTCTGCACCTCCTCGTTTGACCACGGCGTTTTCTTCCGAGATGCCATGATAATAGTAGTAAGTTTAGTAACTATCCCTGGGCAAACTATTTAAAAATGGCGAGGTTATTCTGGGTACTCCATCTGGCGCGTCTAATGATGACGCAGTGAATGGAGACGATTCTCTCTGACCAATCAGCAGTCGGTATTGTTTTCACTTGAAATTTTAGTATCGCCTTACAGTGCGTTCTATTATTCATCCGTCTCGGAGATCCGAATCGGACGACAGACGTCGCCTAGCAACACGCCCCCTTCCCTCGGATGTCTCCTCTCGGACGTTGGACAACCGTGAGGACACCGAGCAAGAATTCCGTTTCGGAAATCAAGATGGCTGCGCCCTGTGACTTGTAAGAATGAATTTTCATTGTTTTTGAACCGCTTTGGTATTTTAAATGACGATTATAATAGGCTACCTCGTATTACTGCCTCCCCTGTAGGTATGGGAATCGGTTGTTGTGAGTGCAATTACTCGTTGCTTGCTAGCATTGCTTACTGAAGATTAACATGAAAAACATTAAATTAAGTGAACATTTTAAAGTTCAAATGGCTGAGTTTTAATAAGGTGTAGTCATAATATATATATTTTTTTAATGTAAGTGCCTGGTACTCGGCCAGTGCTACCATTATAACAGCTTTCCGGGTGGCGTCCATTTTTTTCTCCGACTCGGACACGCAAAACATAATAGAACGCTTGAAGTGTGGACGTGACGTCAAATCCGAGGTCCGAGTCGGTTGGTTGGGCATAATAGAACGCACCATTGGCTCGCTCAGAACCTCACCGGTGGTGATACAAAAAAAAGTACCCGAAAGCAGGTACAGGTAAAACTTTTACACAGTGGAAAACCAAACAAAGGCGAGCCGAGCCGAGTCGAGCTGGTACTGTGTAGTGGAAAGCGCCACAACAGATACCAACAGCAGAGATAAGCGCTGGAACGGGACTCACAGAGCATTTTTGTGACTTGCCGATGACGTGCCCTCTGATTCACCCCGTCCTGATTGAGCCCAATCTTAGAATCGAAACACTCCCTTTCCCGATGCAGCTGCAGGCCGATCAGCACATACAGCACACTGATGGTCAGCATTGGCAGTACGAAGAACAGCAGCGCTGTCACTTGCACCAGCAAGTTGTAGATCCATCTATCATGCACCACGGTACACACCCCCGAATCTGGGAAAGTGAGTCCAAAACGGGGCCTTAACGTCTCCACGCCATGCAGACTGGTATTGGGCAAGGCACACATCAGAGAGACGGCCCATAACACGAGGATAACGCGCTTGGCATGAGCATGCGTGGCCGTGTGTTTGGCTTGCAGGGGATGCACCACTGCTCTGTAGCGCTCGGCACTCAAAGCAGTCACGTTGAGCACAGAGGCAAAGCAGACCGTCTCAAACAGGCAGGTTTTGAAGTAGCAGCCAGCCACTCCAAACAGAAAAGGATAGTTGCTCCAGAGCTCGTAAAGCTCCAGAGGGAGGCCGAGCAACAGCACGAGGAGGTCAGAAATGGCCAAGCTGAACAGGTAGTAGTTTGTCGTTGTGCGCATAACACGGTGACGGGCGATGACAATACACGTCAGACCGTTGCCCAGCACGCCGACTAGGAAGATGAGCAAGTAGGTGACACACATAGGCAGGAAGAAGGGTGAACGGCAAGGGCCGAGGTACTTCTCCAGGTAAGCGCCGAGGCTCAGACAGAGGTCTGACTGGTTCTCGGTTCTGTTTTGACATTCTTCCTCTTTGGCGGAGCACCATGATGCATTCACAGCCGCGTAGAGGGAGTCTGGAGAGGAGCAGTTGAACTGGATCATTGGTTAACAGGAGAAAATCACCTGGAGAGGTTACAACAAAGACAGGGTTAACCTCTTAACCTCCCATTTTTTAACCTTCTTCATGATATATAATCTTTAATGTCAAAATGAATCTAAAAAACTTATTCAACATGCTCACTTCAATGGATATCATTACTTAAGCAACAAAAAAAAAATCATTATAATTTAACCATACTTATGAAGCACTGCACTAAGAATGTAGAAAAAAAGGTAATAAACGTCGATAAATAAACGTTTGATACCTTTTGTTTTTGGGGATACCGCTGAGCTATTTAAATTATTGATTTGTTCATTGGAAACGGCTGAAAGTCCATCAATTTTGCCAATAAGCCTGATTTGCAATTTTTGATTACAACTATACATAACACTCTCATTGTTTATATATTTATTATTATTAATATTCCATTTCCTATCCTCCTTTAAAAGTCTACCATTTGATTGGGAGGTAGTCAATTTATGTGAACATATAATACATTGGAAATTGATAGACGTTCTTGTGTGTCTTTGACCGTTGTTCCACAGCATGTTCGCCACAGCTGTGCCATTGTGTCGACCACTCTGACTGTATATTCTGAACAGTAACAACTATGTCTCTTGTGTACTTTTCATTTAAAAGAACAGTAAACAGACCCAAACAAAACTGAATAAACACATTAATTCATGGTATGAGATGTTTAATCTGTGGGGCTTCTGGAGATTTAATTTCCATAGTTCAGTTACTGTTCTTACGCACTTTTAGTTTGTTCAGGAGTGGCTGCTTATAGATTGAAATAAACTCTGGAAAAGCATGTTTGTTTTTCTGGTTATCACTGTAATTATTAAGACAGCCTGTCTAAGAGGTTTTCAGGACCACAGCAAGTTAAGGTAAAAGGCTGAAAAACCTTTAAAGTTAACCTTTCCCTCCTTTGTTTTAAGTTTGCATAATTTTACATTATTTGATATTTTGCTTCTTAGAAAACATGTCACTTTCAACTATGTTGTAGGAGTACAGCTAGTGCAGAGCAGAACACAAAGATAGAGTATTACTATAAAAACAGATGCATACACACGACAATTATTAAACATAACAGTATTTGTAATACCGTAGAATAACCAATGATAAGTCATTAGAAAAAGTGTTTGAATAATATGATAAAATAATGATAAATAAAAATAATAAGAGACTCCCCTAAGCAGGAATCCATTTGTATTTATGCTATAAATTGATTGGTAATACATGAGCCTAGATGAATACTTTTGGTGGCAGATTGTTATTGTTATCACATCTATAATTAATTAATCTAATAAGAATTACAGTAGTTGACACGTATTGTAAATACATCGCAACTGTCTAAACACTGTAAACATCGATCAATAAAATAGGATTAATGAACAAATAAAATGAGCAGATACACAACAGCAACTTATATTTCATGTTAATCAATATTTGTAATTTGTACAACAAAAAGCTGCTTACAATAATAAACAACTGCAGTCTGAAGCAGAATTAATTCTAAGTAAAATTAATAACATTTCTATTTACAATGAGAATCTTTTGAGAATGTCTGCTTTAGCTTTATGTATTTTATAGAAAAACTGCACTCTTATTTTTTGCAACAACAAACAATGTCTAGAAATTACATGTCATTCTTAGATAGACCAGATGAAAGAAAAGCAAACATACCCGAGCAAAATCTTGTTGAAAGTGTTTCTCAGAGGAGTATTCCTAAAGGACTGGTATGCTACTCATGACTGTCCTGCCTCTCAGTTCCTCCTTCTCCAGCAGATGTGGTGGTGTGGAGCAATCTGACTGTAAAGCAATGAAGAGAAATGCTACACTCACTCACTCTAACTCTCTCCACACCATCCCCTCATACTTATAGTGTGAGATAGATGACCTTTAAAGTACCATCAAAGTCTTTTCTATATGCACTTTAACTTGATCTGTCAGTGTGTAATATTTCACCGTTAATGCAATCGCACTACATAGTTGTTCACCGGCAAGAACAATAGTCTACATTAAAGGGATAGTTCACCCAAAAATGAAAATAAGCCCATGATTTACTCACCCTTAAGCCATAGGTGTATATGACATTCTACTTTCAGACAAATGCAATCGGAGTTATATTAAAAAAATTCCTGGCTCTTCCAAGCTTTATAAAGGCAGTGAATGGCTGGATGGAAGTGCATCCATCCATAATAAAAGTGCTCCATACGACTCTGAGGGGTTAATAAAGACCTTCTGAAGTGAAGCGATGTGTTTGTGTAAGAAAAATATCCATATTTTTATCGTCAAAAATAACTAGCAGCCATACGCATCAATTCATGGAGAAAGAGTAACCCTTGACCTGATGCACAACGTTACGACGAATGCGGAAGCGCAGAGGAAAGAGCAAAACAAAACACCATTCATGAATCAGTCTATTCATGAATCATTCATGAAGTCTAAAATGAGAATTTAAAAAGAGAAATGTCAGAGGAGCTTGAGTTTGTTGCCCAGCCCTGTATGTTTGAACTACGAGAGGTGTCAAAGCTTACGCTACTTCTACGTCATTCATCGTCAAGTCACTCTTTTGGCGTAAGTCGACTCGCGTAGGCCGTAATTTTTTTATGGATAGATGCACTTTGATGAACTTCTAAACAGAAACCGCCCATTATAAAAGCTTGGAAAAGCCAGGAAATTTTAACCAATTGTATTTGTCTGAAAGAAGAATGTCATTAACACATAGGATGGATTGAGGGTGAGTAAATCATGGGCTATTTTTCATTTTTGGGTGAACTATACCTTTAATTCTTGTTCTAGATATTTATTTATTTAATGCTTTATTTTAATTGGTAAACTAACATATCTTAGTATTTTTTATGCCCAACTATTACTTTAAAGGTGCTAACTTTAGCCTGCTTGCATTGAAAGCATTCGATCCCACCCACAGCACCGACCAGAAGCGAGACAATCAGAGACGACGTTATTGGATTACATCATGTGTCGTTTACGGTGAGAAAACGTTATAGTACAGTGAGTAACAGTACGATACAATAATGTAAACATCTGTTTGCCTGCGGCATGCCACTCTGTCTGCACAGTGTACGTGAACGCGCTGGTGATGATGTATGATGTCTGCGTGAACGCTGCTGGCAGTTCGGTGGTATGCAAACACACATTAACTGACAGGGAACACGTTATCATTTTATTTCGTGCAATTATTGAACGAACATTTTATGGTCATAAACCTTCCACGGATGATATCATAAAAATAAATGTAGACCACTTAACATTTATTGCTATCAGGATATGAGTAGACTTCCAGCATAACAAACAAAAATCCAGCAATTTTCTGTAATTATTTCTTTAATTAATGACAGCATCCTTTAAACTTGCATGAGACTCCACAAGTTTGTGCAAAACCTGATGATCCATGCATGATGATCCATGCATGATTTGAAAATGCTCCAGAGAAGAAAGGAAATCTATTTTTTGTTCAAAGGAGTTCACACGCTCAATGTCACAAATTAGTGACCTAGATAGTGTAGATAGATATAACCTTGATCATTTCTTCTTCATTTAACTTGTCTTTGCTTTCAAAACCCCAAAACAAATTCCACAAGGGGAAGAAAGAATCATTTGAATCAATTAATCAAATTTTGAATGCAGGAAAAAGAAAGTCACACCTTCTGCAATAATAATTGACGACATATCACTCCAAAGTTTGTTACAACAAAAATGGAGGACTCTTTATGATATTTAACAACCCTAAAAGGAAGCTTGCTGGCTGACAGTGTTTTGGAAACTCTCCAGCACTTCAGCACAAACAAAAGGAAAACCCATGCTGAGACTCTATGCTTTGAGAGGTCACTTTTGAGAGAGACTTTTAGACTGTGACTGTGATGGACTCAAAGCAAGCTGTCCAGGAAATCTTATATCTCTTCACAGCTCAATATGACTATGGTCACTGTAATTGAGCCCAGAAGCTTTATTCATGTTTAATTGTGCTATAGACATGTCCTGAGCAAGTTTTGTCCAATGAGTATGTGCTAAATGTCTTAAAATAGAAAGGTTCAATTTCAGGCTTTTGCTGGGCATCTAAAAGAGGTTCAGCGTTTGAAACTCTGTGTGGCAGGGATTGTTGTTTAGCTGAAGGATGACTTTGACTTCTGATGTCTATAGTGGGCCTGGAGGAAGTTTTCCTCAAGTGCCTGTCTGTTTTGGCTCAGTTCTTGGTGCCCTAAATCCTCCTGACCAGCTTCCGAATTGCGATGTGACAGGGACACTATAGCCAAGTGGTCGTCCGGGAAGAATCTATTTGCTCACGATTGGAGAATTATTCAGTGCTACTTTGACAAACGCCATATGGGCTGTCTTCCGCATGATTTATTTCAAATGAACAGTTCAGATGAGTCTGAATTATTATGTAAATTAGGTTAACATTTTCAATTATTATTTTGAAAGAGAGTCAAATTGAATGTCACCTGCTCAAATGCCATATAGCTCAAAGCTCAGCTTCAGCTTGGGGTTTTGTGATTTGCGTAGAGGAGTCTGGGGCTGTATTTTGAAATTTTGAATACACACTCAAAAAATATAAGAAATGTCCCCTTTTCAGGATAATGTATTTTAAAGATGGTTTTGTAAAAATCTAGGTAAGTTTTACAGATCTTCATTGGAAAGTGTTTAAACAATAGTTTTTATGCTTGTTTAATGAACCATAAACAATTATTGCACATGCACCTGTGGAGCAGTCCTTAAAGGGACACTCCACTTTTTTTGGAACTAGGCTCAATTTACAACTCCCCCAGAGTTAAACTGTTGGGTTTTACCGTTTTCGAATTAAGAGTCAAGCAGGGCTGATTATTAAAGTGGTTCATCATGCCCACATTATCATCTCTGTTTCTAGCAAGTTGATGCCTACAGGGGAACATGAGACAAGAGGATTAGATGTCAAGTTATAGTTATAAGTAAATATAAGACTTTGATTCAAAAGTCATATTAAAATAAAGTTCCATTAAAGTAAAGTATGTTTGCCATAGTTTTTGAGTAAAAAGGATTAAAGACAATTTTATCTTATTAGTGGTTACATGTTGAAGTTTTTTTTGTACAATTTTATAATCATATTTTTGGCCTAAAATGACCAGAAGAATAACCTTTCTTGAGAGTTGATTAGAAGATTGTAGGTGGTGTGGTGATGGCGCAGTGGATAAGACACATGCCTTTGGTGTGAGAGACCCAGGTTCGAATCCACTGCGAGACACCAATGTGTCCCTGACCAAGACACTTAACCCCTAGTTGCTCCAGAGGCGTGCGACCTCTGACATATATAGCAATTCGCTTTGGATAAAAGTGTCACCTAAATGAATAAATATAAATGTACTCTCGGTTCGGTGGACGAAAAGAGTATTCGATGTAAAAATGAATTCTGTGAAAGGTTATTCTGAAAATTGATCTAGCCTATCTATATATTTATGATTGATTAATTATCCATGTATAAAATGTATTCCTTTTTGGGTGATTTGTAGTAGAATATGTAGGCAACAATTGATCATAACCAGTATGATTAGTTATAAATTATATATTTCCTTTTTTGAGCTAATTCGCTGCAGCACTGATAGTGAAAATGTTCAATACATACTATATTGATACGTTATATAGGCTACTACTACTTTAGGTCCTGCAAAGCATCTCATCCTCATGGACTGATTTGCCAGCTCCCGCTGTGAGCTGTTCCTCCATTCTTCCACCAAGGCATTTGCAAGTTCTTGAACACATCTGTGGGGGGACTCATGGTTACACATGGTTTGGCCAAAGGACGATCAGCTGTCCTTCCTGTCTTACTGTAGCAATGTCTTATGTATCATGACATTACAGTTTATTGCTCTGTTCACATCTGCAGTTCTCATGTCTCCTGCAGCAGGACTGTGGTAGTTCACAAATGTGATCAGTACCCTGGCCATCTTTCTCCTGGTTTTTCGATATTTTGAAGAATACCAGTAACCAGACAGTTTCTGGTCCCATTGACTTCCATAGCAGGAAAAAATATGTATACTATGGAAGTCAATGAGACCAGAAACTGGTTACTGATATTCTTCTAAATATCGGAAAATCGGCTGGTAGAGTTGCAGCAAATTAAACAGCACACTACGCATACAGAACACCTGCAACACACTGAGCACTGGATTCTCATTCTTCTGTTTCTACTTGGACTACTCAAACTCCTCTTCAAACAACTGTACCTTTCACACTGAAACAATAAAGATTGAAAATGAATAGAATTGACAGTTTCCACTTCATTTCCCCTCTAATCTATTTGAAGGTTTGACAGCAGCAGATTTATTCATTGCTAGCGGATAGTCGGTGGCAGCAAAGCAGAAAATTGTCCTCCTCGTCCCTCAACGTGAGTCATAGCAGCTTCCTCATCCAGATGATGTGACCGCAAATCTTTTATAACAAGGTTACATGGTCAAGAGAGCTTAAACTCAAAGTGCTCTCATGATCTATTCTGTGGAGATTATTGGATTAACCCATTCATTTCCCTTTCTGACAATAAAGGTACCTTAAAATCAATCAGTCAGTCAACTCGCTTGTTAAATCATGACGTACTGTAAGAATACTGTTTTGGGTACAAATTGCTAATCCTTTTAATTGAGAACACTATTTAAACAGCTGTTTATTAGCACTATTTATACAACATACATTTAATCTATAAGCTTGACATAACTCATTGAGTAGCCTACACAGTCTCTTGGCTGACAGACACCAATATTTTTACAATTCAGTGAAATAGGTAAAACAGTAAATCTGTTTTACTGTATACGCCTGCCCATACCATAACTCCACCGCCACCATAGGCCACACGATCCACAACGTTGACATCAGCAATCTGCTCACCCACACAAAACCATACACGCTATCTGCCATCTTCCCTGTACAGTGAAAACCGGGATTCATCCGTGAAGAGAACACCACTGAAGTCAGTAACGACAACAAACTGCAGTCAGTTCGAGACCCCGATGAGGACAGATGGATGCAGATGAGCTTCCCTGATACGGTTTCTGACAGTTTTTGCAGAAATTGTTTGGTTATACAAACCGATTGTGGCTGCAGCTGTCCGGATGGCTGGTCTCAGATGATCTTGGAGGTGAAGATGCTGCACTCTCAGAAAAAAAGGTACAAAAGCTGTCACTTGGACTGTACCTTTTTAAAAGGTACACTTTTGTACCCAAAGGCTGCATATTGGTATCTTTCTGGTACATATTAGCACCTAAAATGTACATATTAGGGCCTGAAATGTACATATTAGCACCTAAATGGACATATTAGCACCTAAAATGGACACATTACCACCTGAAATGTACATATTAGCTCATGAAATGGACATAGCACCTAAAATGTACATATTAGCACCTAAAAATGTACATATTAACACTTAAAATGTACACATTAATACCTAAAATGTACATATTACCACCTAAAATGTTCACATTAGGGCCTAAAATGTACATATTGGCACCTAAAATGTACATATTAACACCTTAAAATGTACATATTACCACCTAAAATGTACATATTACGGCCTAAAATCACCTGAAATGTACTTATTAGCACCTAAAATGGACAAAAGTTTACTTTTTAAAAAGGTACAGCCCCAGTGACAACTTTTGTACCTTTTTTTCTGAGAGTGTGGATGTGGAGGCCTTGGGCTGGTGTGGTTACACGTGTTCTGTTCGATGTAATGCCAAATTCTCTGAAATACCTTTGGAGACAGCTTATGGTAGAGAAATGGACATTTAATTCACGGGCAACAACTCTGGTGGACATTCCTGCAGTCAGTATGAACGAATGTGTTTGGGATGAAACCAGTGGTAGAAGACTTTGTGCTGGGTGGAACCAACAGTGATGAAGAAGAGTTGGAGTTGGGCGGAGATCAGCAGTGATGAAGAAGGCATATTGATCAACCAATGAACACAAGCTAGCAACCATGACAACCGAAGAAAAACAAGGAAAATAGTGAGATACAAAATGAAATTAAAACCACTACTGACCGTTACAGACTTGACCCTGTGGAGGTCTGTGCGTTCCTCTGGACAACAAACAGCTGGACAGACACTGGCTGGAGGATAAACCATGTGACAGGAACCCTGCGGCTCTAGTGCCAAATCATGCAGATGAGCTGATGCTTCCTGACCTGAAAGAGCCAAAACGTTCGTACTGCAGACGTTCCATCATCTCCTCAAAGTCTGTTCAGATCCTGCTCCTGGAGGCTCCAGAGTTTAGCTCCAACCCCAAATAATCACACTAGAACCTGCTAACCAAGGTCTTACCAAAGTCACTTGACATCATCACGTGATTTACATCACGCCTGCTAACGCTGCAGTATGCAGGGAAGGAGACAAGAGGCCATTTTTCTTAATGGAGGAGAGGCTGAATAAACTGCTTTTGTGAGGAAAAAGCTTCATCAGCTAACCTAATCATCAATATGTTTGCTCCTAAACATTTTTTATTTATTTATATAATTTACAACCCAAAAAAGTGATTGACTGTTGAATTCTGAACGAAATGGGGTCAAGGCTGTAATGTGATTGGTTATCAAAGCTCACATGTGGAATCTTAGGTTCACAGCCAGATGCCTAAGTGCAAGATGCTTTGTTTCCATTATGTCTGTTCACATTTATCTGTTATATGTTGTGTTAAATACTCTGCATAGTTTTACAAGTCATCTTGGGCAAGTGCCATTGCAGGACTGTGCTGTAGCCACTGTAAAGATGTCCCACATTTCCCGCCTTAGAGGACTTGATATTAAATTCTGTTTAGTTATATGTCTGTGACAGTCATTTTTTTTCTTCTTGTAGAAATGTGTGAGTTGTGTCATTTTAACACAGACCACTCTTTCAACCATAAACAAAATGGCTTCTTAAAATCCATTTACTGAATCCCTCCCTGAATAACATCCAAGCTTTAAGAACTTTCTTTGTTTCAACACAAACTGATTATGAGGTGATTGTGAGTTGGGTCTATAAGTTTCGTTTTCAGTTGACTTTCTGTTTTGGAAAGTTAGTTTCAATTTTTCATCAGCTTATCAACAGTGGCACCTATTGGCCAGAATGTACATCTATCCTTTAATTTTCAGTTGTATCAACAGCATGGCTGAAACCAGTCCCAGACTAAAATGTAAATTGCATATTTGAGATGTTTTAACTGAAAGCAAATTGCACTTACATATCTTAAAAGTGATATTGTTTTGTCTCAAGATGCACACCATAATGTTTTTTTATTAAGGCATGTTTATAAAAGCTATGTAGATATTTGGCTTAATCTAAACCCTGTCTATAAAAAGGCCTAAATTATCTAAACTTACTAAATTAATTTCAAATATTGCAAAACTTTTTATTGCCCTTTGACTATTATGATACACATATTTTGGTGTTTATATGTTGAAATAAAATATATTTTCAATTTATACAACTATAAATAAATATAATATAACAAATATTTGAGTATCTGTTTCACCAGTTGTATTAATCAACAGATAAACAAACTAAGCAAACAACATTCATTCTAGTATGAACCATAGGGTATGAACTAGCAAACAAATCAGTTTTTTTAGCTATAATGATATTCAGATTTTGATATAATGATGTTAATGATATAATGATAATGAGTTTAAGAAATGTAGAGGGCGCTGTTTCTCGTGTTGTCCCTCAATCGTTATCATGCCTGATCTATGAGTCGAGTGGGTGTCAACAAACTCGATACAGTCAAAAACCCGACAAACTACCGAAACTTAGCAGTGACCGATTGGACACACAACAAATCAGCGTGACATGGAGCCTACAAATTTACAGGTAAATATACCTGTTCAGAAATCATCAATAAATGTGATGGCAATGTGAATTCATCAAGTGTTATGATTTGTAATGCCGTAATCATTTTCTTCGTAAAAGTCTAGAAACCACTTTCTCATTCACCACTCTCGCAACCATGTTCATTGTTTAAGAATAAAGTTGAAGTTGGAGTAATTTAAGATATCTTTGAGTACGCAGTTCAACTTAAAGACAGTGGATGTGTTTCAAAACCTAGTGAGTTGCCTGTTTAGACAGCAAGTAACGTTAACTATTAGTAGTTTCGAAAGCTCATAGGATGCCTTCAAATGCTGGCAAAGGCAGACAGGCACCTAGGCAGCTTTATATTTTTTGAGCGGCGACCATACTAACTCTGGATATTATTGACATATCGAGATATCAGGAACAATTTTGCTGTTTGATCGTGACGATTACATGAAAAGCATTTTCAAAACGCCAGTCATCCCCGAAATTAAACATTTATAAAGAGCTGGTTGCCATATTCACTGGTGAATTTAACAGCATTTTCGTGTGTTTTCATTATTTTCATCTAGTAAATCATTACACGGACACATTTATTAATATGATATTCAATATAATGATGCCAAAAGCCATTTGACATTTATGTCTTGAGATTTTTAAATAAATAATAATCTGAATCTCTATAAGAATCATAATAATATGAATTCATTATTATTCACTTATGTGCCTTATCAGATTCATTATAATTTTAATACCGATTAAAGTTAAGTGTCACTGATACATTTGTACTTCTAGTCACAAATCACTTCATATTATTGATTGACTCGACACAACCATGCTAGTTACATAATTGTTATATAGCATTCATATTTAAATATTAAACTACATGCTGTGTAGTGATGCTTTATCTATGTACTCACTTTAAAATCTCTGCATAGTGTCTTAAGATGTACAGATCTCCAAAATGTCTTAAATGTTAATATAAGCAAATTGCACATGCTTCATTTCACAGAAAGCTATAGCTGTAGCCAACAAAGCTTCAAAGGAGGACCAGGATGGAAATTATGAGGAGGCTGTTAAATCTTATCAACATGCAGTGAAATATTTTCTGCATGTAGTAAAACGTGAGTGCAAAATATATAGAGTTTACAAAGCTGTCTTGTCATTTTCTTGCAAATTTAACCCTTTGTTTTCCATACATTCAGGTGAACCACAGGGTAAGGAGGGGAATCAGAAGATCAGAGATAAGTGTAAGCAGTATCTTGACAGAGCAGAAGAGCTTCAAGTCTATCTTGATAACAAAGAGGTTACTATCAATTTATCACAGTCTCTTTGTGTATTTATGAATATGTCCAAGCAGTCCCACTTTATTGTGTGACAACTTAGAAATTCTGAAGACATGATCATTTAGAAAGGTGTGCTGTTTCCTTGTTATGTACAGTCTTGATAAACTGCCTGTCTCCTGTTTAATAACAAATACTAGACACTAACACATCTTTGGTCACTAATATTACTTTGGTCAAATAGTAAAAAACACATTTTGACTAACAATTTAACAGAACACCAACAGTGCATTGAAGCATGGTGGCAGCATCATTCTGTATCATGGACTGAAAAACATGCAGTGGGAAAATTAAGCTAAGTAAATAAAATGCTGAAGGGAAAACGATATGTGGTCTGCAAAACCACTGGACACACTAAAGTAGTTTAAAATCAAATGGAACATTTTAAACATGGCCTAATGGCAGTGTGGTATAAGGGTCCAACTAGCAACATTTGCTTTTCTCATTTACTGTTCCTGGAAGCCAAAATGTAGTGGGATTAGAGATCACTGTATATTAAATGTATTATATTATTATTTTTTAAATATTTGAATTTGACGTTGCTTTGATGGGGTTGTGAACTGCTTTAACCTTTGACCTCAGTCTCTAATATTTTTTTGTTTTACTGAAAGAAAGCAGGATCCATATTCTCTGTGAACTGAAATGGTCTGCAAATGAAATTATGTGATTTTTTTGTGTGATGTTTGTGTGTTAGAAAGATAAACAGCAGGCGACTCAGGACATAGCCCTGGGGGTCTCCGGTAGTGATGAGCAGGTAGGAGTCTTACTTTGTATCCTGACCGGAGTCTGTTGCTTAGACAGTGACGCATTACATGCTTTTTCACCGTGGGGTATTTTTGTTGCTTTAGTTTATTTTCAGAGTGTTGGCTTTTTGTTTAGGTCTGGTTCTTTTGCAAGTAAAAAGTTTAGTCTTTGTCATCCTAATTACCCACCAGATCTGACAGCATTATCATAGATTATAACAGATATTGAAACTCAGCCATTGGTCTAGGTTGTGAGTTTCTAGTAATCCTGAAGACTTTGATTATTAGCTTGCTCCGGTGTGTTTGATCAGGGTTGGAGCTAAACTCTGAAGGACAGCAGCCCTCCAGGACTCAGTTTGAGACACCCTAATTTAGAGAAAGAATGGCAGCGGGAGTCTCTGAGGACACATCTGTGCAACCGAATCAGTTACACAGGAACAAGGTGACGGCCAAAGAAGTTTCGACAGTTAAAGGGATACTCCACTTTTTTTGGAAATAGGCTCATTTTACATCTCCCCAGAGTTGAACAGTTGAGTTTCACCGTTTTCGAATCAATTCAGCCGATTTTCTGATATTTAGAAGAATATCGGTAACCAGACAGTTTCTGGTCTCATTGACTTCCAGAGTATATTTTTTTCTACTATGGAAGTCAATGAGACCAGAACCTGTCTGTTTACCGATATTCTTCTAAATATCCGAAAATCGTCTGAATGGATTTGAGAACGGTAAAGCCCAACTGTTTAACTCTGGGGGAGTGGTAAAATGAGCCTATTTCCAAAAAAAAAGTGGAGTATCCCTTTAAGGCTCGAACATTTGAACAACACACAAGGCGTTTCTGAATGGTTGGTTAACACAATGTCACTTTGAGCCATTTTTGTATGTACTGGCAGGGTAGAGTAGTGAGATATGAACGCTGTGTGTTTACTGCTGTATAGGTTAGTTCGTTGACAGATTGATGTTACAGGTCATCAACAACTTTTTTTCGCGATTTGCAAAGATTAATATAAAGGTTAATTAAACTTTACACTCACTTCTTCTGGAGGTGCAGCAGGGACATGAATAGTTGCCACCGATTCTTTTTTCAGGAGCAGCTTCTTAGCAAATCCAGCCTTATACTGACCCTCGTTTATAAAGCGGTCTGGTGAGAAATGATTTGTGCAAACATGAAAGCATTAACGTTGCTTCGAAAACAAAACTCAGCCATGGCGTCTTCAGCGGTTGGGATTTAGGAGCATCATATTGACTGCTGTGTTCATTATTACACCCAAGACTAGAACACCACAATCGCTTAGACACCATTCGGCTCCAGCGTATCAACAATGATGGACTATGATGAGAGAATGGCTCGCTCAGGCCGGGGTGTGTTGAAACGCTGCTGTCAATCAACAATCATGGGAGGGGCGTCCGATTTAGTGACGTCATAAAATCGAACGGCTCGATTTGAGGCAGGGTAAAACATATAAGGAGATTAAAACCAAAACACTGGATGGATTTTTATCATCATTATATGATGGTTGTGTACAGGCACTGCCAACACACATTTCAGTACAATCAACTTGTAAAATGACCCCTTTAAGAAATTGCATATTAAGAAATTATAAAGGGTCTACTTTGATTTTATGTTTATTATAAGGCAGTGGATCACTTACACTTTTTATACTTTCATCATTTTGTATATCCATTGTCTTGTTATACTACATTCTATTTGTTGTCTGTTCCATAACTTGTTGTTTGCTGCGGTGACTTTTTGTAATATGTCACAACATAATTCTAAAAGAAATAAGCATAGCCTACAATATTCATATTATTACTAGCCTGTCATATTGCAATATAATATCTGGCAATGTGTAAGCAAGGTTATGACTCATGATGGTAGGTGACCTTTCAGTTTGACAATAGCAACACTTGTTTAAAGCTCAGTTAGCTTGCTGATGACTTCAGTCTTTTGGTAGCTATCACTATAGTAACACACTAGCCTTTCTGTGTAGCTGTGAATGCTCAGATTTCTAGGATTAATACAGAAGCCAATATAATAATAGTAATGAGACTGAAGTTAGTTATCACACTTCTCAGAGTGGGCTGGGAAATATAGTTTACATTAACCACTATACGGGATATGTTGTCACATCGTAACTGGTTAACTGGTCATTAGTCTGTTATAGTCTAGAGAGCAAATGTGTCCAATCAGTTGAGGGAAAAAATGCCTGAGGCATAATTAATTAGAATTAATGTAATGTAAAAAATGTGTTTTTTGGCAAACATTACATTATTAAATTGGATTAAAAATAATATCTTCTGTTCAGATGTTTGAAAATTTGACACAATTAAAATTAGTCATTTTGGTTTTATTGCGTTCACTTATATACCTAATAGATATTAGAAGAAGAAAAAAGCCCATAGATTATAGATTCCCTAGTCTCAGTCTCCCCAATAAATTGTTATCAAGTAACTGTAATCATTGTAAATTCAATAGTACAATCAAATGGTTGATGATGATTTGTACACAATCTGATATAGGCTTCAGGCAGTTACACTTTCTCATGTTTGGGTGGCATCAGCTTGAGAGAATCCTTTTGTTTTTACCCACAATAACAACAACTTCTATTACGTAAGAATTACTCCTTTATTTTTGTGTTCCTGAAACCAATAACCATAGGCATTTTTCCGTGTCGCGCCAAAGAGGCTTGTCTTACACCTATGACGCATGACATTTTTGGAACACGTGAGCGACGAGGCGGAAGTGACATTCGACATTTTAATGCGGAAGTTGTTTTTCCTCTGTTGTTCAACGATCCCAAAACTAATCACTAAAAAAAAACATATATTTACAGTCCCTTTTGTTTGTTTGTTAAATCGTGTTTGTGACAGTTAATATAACACTGTCTTTATATTTCCGAAACACGTCGTACGTTCTTGATCTTTTTCAGTCACTATCATGGCTACCAACAACTTACAGGTAAGTTAGCAAACAAATTAGCTCATACGTTTTCAACTGACTGCAAAAGTGTTAACTTACGGATTTAATTACGGTCAATACTAAGTTGTGAGCGATTTCTAAATTCATACGTTTGAATGCAATGATTTTGTAGTAAACATGGAGAAATTATCGCTCATCTCTTATTAGAACCCAACCCATCATGTTTGATCTTTTACTTGTTCAATTTATACACTAACAAACATGTTATGGTAGTAATCAGGCTGAATTAATTGTACGTGAGATTATAAATGATATTTTGATCGTTAATAAGTCAGGTTAAGATCAGATGAGCTTAACTATACGGTTGGGTTTGACCATTGATTGTGTCTTGTGTGAAGTTTAGATCTAAATTAGTTCTGTATTTATGAATACGCCTATTCATTTTAGGCTCATTGTTGTGGTGAACTCCTAAGCATATAGAGGACTGATCCTTCATTTCAGTTGGTTTGAGAATGAGGGTTTGCTGAAGTGTCTAATTTATTTGCATGTACATAACTATGATTGTAATCCACCATACAGTCAATGTTAAGACAATAAAACTGCATTAACTAACAATAATATGATATTTACCCCTCAGAAAGCTATAGATCTGGCCAGTAGGGCATCTCAGGAGGATAAGGCCGAAAACTATGGAGAGGCCCTGCGTTTATATGAGAGTGCTGTTCATTATTTCCTACATGTTGTCAAATGTAAGTATGCATCAGAAATTTGTGTAGATCATCCATCAAGAAGAATGATTTTCGCTAAGGACAAACTATATTATTCCTGTCATATTATTTGTTTTTATCCAGACTGTAATAGTTTGATTGTTGCTTAATAGTTACACATTCTAATTTATATAATTTAGTATGTTAAAGGAGTAGTTCAATTTTTTTTAAAAAACTTTTGCTGATAATTTACTCACCCCCATGTCATCCAAGATGTCCATGTCATTCTTTATTCAGTCAAAAAGAAGTTAAGGTTTTTGAAGAAAACATTCCAGGATTTTTCTCCATATAATGCACTTCACTGGGTACCAAATGGTTCAAGGTCCAAAAGACAGTTTCAGTGCAAACTCCAAACTGTTCAAATGGTTTTAAACTATTCCAGATGTTGAATAAGGGTCTTATCAGGCGAAACGATCGCTCATTAAAAAAATAAATAAAAAAGTTTAAGTTTTATAAGCTCAAATGCTCGCCTTGCTCTGTTCTGTGTTGCGTGTTCGTGACTCTCCTGTTCAAACTCTCTTTTGTTTCATTTGGTTCATTCAACGAACGAAATGAACGAATTGACTTTAAAAGATTAGTTCATTTTGATGAACGAGTTCGAACAGGAGAGTCACAAACGCGCATCACTGAACAGAGAAAGACAACCATTTGAGCTTATAAAACTTAAACTTTTTTTTTTTTTTAAATGAGCGATCTTTTCTCTTGATAAGACCCTTATTCATTGTTTAAAGCTCTTTGAAGCTGCACTGAAACTGTTTTGTGGACCTTAAACCGTTTGGTTCCCATTGAAGTCCATTATATATAATAATCCTGGAATGTTTTCATCAAAAAACTTAATTTCTTTTCGGCTGAAGAAAGAAAGACGTGGATATCTTGGATGACATGGATGATGGAGGTTTTTTTAAATGTGAACTACTCCTTTAAGCAGAATACATCACAATAGGGAAGGCTTTTAATGTCTTTAACTCGTTTTTTTATTTTATAATTATTTTTTACAAAGATGAAGCACATGGTGATAAGGCCAAACAAAGTATCCGGGCCAAATGTGCCGAATATTTAGACCGGGCTGAAAAGCTGAAAGAGTTCTTGAAGAAGAAAGACAAAGCCCCTTCGAAACCAGTGAAGGAGTCCCAGTCCAGTGACAAAGGGTGGGTGTGACTGAATAAATACAGAAACTTATTTGCATACATTTGAAATGTGTGCTCGATTTCTGTGAATTGGCTAAATATCAAAATGACAAAAATTAGACTATTGTTTCTGTGCACAATAACATAACAGTCTGATATAGTCTGAACAATAACAGTCTGAATGCCCTACTTAAAAATGCATATAATCTGATATGCATATAATCTGATCCATTCAGATAACCCATATTTATTTAAAATAGTAGTTTTGCATATCCCTAACTGCTATTGTGTGTTCACGTCAATACAAAGATATGTTAGCAGCTACTGAGCCACATTTATCACACCTAACATTCAAATTTGTCATAGATTTTTTATTTTGTAATACATGATTTCACATTGAGTCTCCAAATTCATGTAGAAATAACATCAATATTTTATTCTATTTAGAAAATATTTATTAGGGCTGTAAAAAAGATTGTTTTAACGCACACGTCTAAAAGCAGTCTAATAAAACTGCTTCTGTGTATCATGTTGATCAAAAAACAAAAGTAAAATAGAAAATCCCTCACTGCTCTCAACTTAAAAAAACTTTAGTAGCTTTAAAAATGTATCTATATTTAATTTAAACTGAATTGTTATAACTTTATTTAATTTATGGATATTTCTTAGATATAAGATCAAATATTTAAAATATATTGTCTTTGTTGTTTCTACATTGATTTGGAGATTAAATGTGAAATTGTCGATATAAAAATATATTAAAAACTTTAAATGTTAGTTGCGATTAATTACAGAGAAATGTGCAATTAATTAGTACATTTTAATCGATTGTCAGCACTAATATTTAGTAAAAAGATGGCATTGAACAAAGAAAAATACTATGAATGAAGGCTAATATAACAGACAGCAAAACCGCTATTGATGTCTCTATTAAATGGAAGTTGTCTTGTATTTTAATAAATAAGGTTGCAATCACATTTTTTTCTCACCATTCTCGGTTCCAATTTTATACCACAACATATTAAAACTATTTGCCTAACTAATATACATTTCAAACATTTAAAAAAACAAGTAAACAATCAGTAATACAATAATAATAAATAAACAAACTACCAGCGATAGCACAAATAAATCCAATAGAAAAAATATAATGAACAGTAATGAAATAAAAAAAAATTTGTAGGTTCAGGTAATAAATACTGAAATTACAGAAAAACTTAAAAATTGTAATGAAATATTAAATAACATTGCATGGTCTTCAATGTATGAATTAAATAATGATTATTTGAATTAAAGTAACTAAATTTAGCAAGAGCATTTTCTTTTTTTCTTTTGTAACATTAATGAGACGAACAGAAGCAGGTTTATTAGGCTGCGGTCACTTTAAGACCTGACGCACATGGCGTGGACCTGACGCACATCCCATCTTCTCACAACTCTTTACATTCAAAACTGCATTTACAAGAGTCCTCGTAAACAATTTCTGTGTGTTTTTTTTTTGTGTGTCATATTAAGTGTAATAAGAAAAGAGAGATCTCATACCCATAGTGTCTGTAAAGCGGCTTTTTGCGCGCATTTCACATTGTGTATTTAACCCTAGGAATGAGAGCGATGGAGAAGGAGATGACCCAGAGAAAAAGAAATTTCAGAATCAACTCTCAGGTTAGTTATTCCCCATTCAGACAATTTCTTCTAAATACTACGAATTTTATTTTTCACGTTCACAAGTAAAAACTAAGCAAAAACAGTCATTTTTTGTTAATACATTTGATGTTTCTTCATTTTAAATTCCAACAAATCTTTGTTAAAACGTATTGACTGATTCAAAGACTGTTTCTTCTGTCACAGGAGCCATTGTCATGGAGAAACCGAACATTAAATGGAATGATGTCGCCGGGTTGGAGGGCGCCAAAGAAGCTTTGAAAGAAGCCGTCATTCTGCCAATCAAATTCCCACATCTCTTCACAGGCAAGTGGCTTTTTCCTGTCTGGATTAAGAATATAAAGGAATGGGTTAATGCTTTCATGTAACACTCTGAAAGTTTTAAGTATTTAACATTCATCGATGCCTGTTTACACCTGGTATTAAGATCTGTTTCGGTTGATCGGATCACATTTATACGAGGGAAACACAATCCTGTTTACACCTGGTGTCTTTTTTTTGTCTACTTTTAACCACTTCTGTCCTGATTTCTTCCAGGGGAGGGTCTGTGGGTGGGTAAACGCATGAGTTTTTCCCAAATCTTTCGATCTAACGGATGAAATAAGCTCACACAATTTACATATGAACACGACCGTGTTCATAAAAAACGTTTTAGACCCCGTTTACACCTGTGTTTAGCGTTGTCCACTTGTGATCCGATCGACCAAAACGCATCTATCTTAATACCAGGTAAACAGGGCCTAAGTGTCTGTCTTGTGCTTTGCTCAGTAGTTTGAACCTTGTGTAAAGGGATAATTGATGGTTGTGGGTGTATCCAAAACTACAACTATAGCAATACTTCATGACGGATAATGATACAGGTTGTTTCTGTCTCAGGTAAAAGAACTCCATGGAGGGGTATCCTTCTGTTCGGGCCTCCGGGAACAGGCAAATCTTACCTGGCCAAAGCCGTAGCGACAGAAGCCAACAATTCCACCTTCTTCTCTATTTCCTCCTCGGACCTGGTATCCAAATGGCTGGGAGAGAGTGAAAAGTGAGTCTTGTGAGGAATGGTGATGGTTACCTTTAGCTAAGAGTCTGGGAGTTTGCTAGAAAGTGAACATCTGAAATATGTTTAATATATTTGTAATAATAAGCTGTTTGTAAAGTGATATGCCATAAAAAATGAATCATCATTTTAAAGTGGCTATTACATTTTTTTGTCAACATATGCCATTTAAAATAATGGATAAAAAATGAAGTGCCTTTCAATGTGGATAATTAGTTCGTATGGCTGTACATTCAGTATAATTTTAGGGAATGATACAGAATATTGGAAATATCTACATTTCTGATTGTTGAAGTTGCTTGTCACCTGATTAAATTGTTAAAATGGTGTCACGTGATGTCTAAACGTGTCCTTTTATCCACATAGGCTGGTGAAGAACTTGTTCACGTTGGCCCGAGAGCACAAGCCCTCTATTATCTTCATAGATGAGATCGATTCACTCTGCGGCTCCAGGAGCGAGAATGAAAGTGAAGCAGCTCGCAGAATCAAAACGGAGTTTCTGGTTCAGATGCAAGGTGAGAATATGTTTTGACCGTCTGTTACAGGGATGTCAAATCCTGCTTTTGAAGAGTTTACTTCCAATCCTAATAAAACATGAAATGAATGAGTAAAAGAAATGAAATGTATGAGTAAATGGCTTGTTTGTCTGAAACGGTCTGAATCAGCAGTGATGATGTACAATCACCTTATCAAAATCACTTTCATTTTTGTCTCTAGGATGTGTTTTTCAGATAGAATTGTATTTGAATGTATTAATAAAACAGATATACTGTATGTATTATACATCAATTTTTATCAATTCATATAATTTTGAATGGAAAGAATATTTTGTTGAATTTTTGTTAAATTCCCTTTTGTCATATTTAAGATTTAATCACTTTTAAATAAGTGATTAAAGAAGGTTTCATAATACTAATCCAAATCCATGACTTTATAGGTGTTGGTACTGACAATGAAGGGATCCTGGTACTGGGAGCCACAAATATCCCATGGACGTTGGATTCTGCCATCAGAAGACGGTAATAATTTGTGTCCATGAGTGACTGAATTACCATGATGAAAACTGAAAGAGATCAGTCAGAGAGGAGTGAATGAGTCTATTAGTTAAAGATTATCTCATTAAACTCTGTGCCAGTGCGACGCGTCATGTGTTGATGACATCACTCGAGTCACATCACCAAGGAACAGGTTTTTCAGGTCTTGTAGATTGTTAATGAGCCAGAAACCATGAATCAGTATGAATCATGTGGAATGTTATTATGAAAGATGTACAGGTATTTTATTTATGTAGCCTGACTTTGTCATACTCGTATTCTAGTCAGAGAATGCTCATTTGCATTTAAAGGGCCAGACACAAAACAGTGCATTTTTGCAAATCCTAAAAAAGTGACAACTATAACCTGCTATATAAAAATATCTGTGGGGTATTTTGTGCTAAAACTTCACACACACACTCTGGGGACATCAGAGATTTATTTTACATCTTGTGAAAATGGCATTTTTCCACCCCTTTAAACTTTTGCCGAATCCAATGGAAAGGACGGCTAACGCATCTTTCCGATCGACAAATGCCTTGATTGCAGTTCTCTGTTCGTAAATTTAATGCGCTGTCGATTTCTTCTAAAACAGACGGATAGCGGAATCTATACATCTCAATTCTCCGTCTTTGAGGGAAACCAGTTAAGCGCTCTTTGATAACGCAATGATTACATAAATATAGATCATCTGTACATCATTGTATAAAACCCGCCCTGGCAATTTGTTTGGCCCTACGATTTCTGAAGCGATCATAATTACTCCTCAATGGATCGAGTCCAGACCGAATTGGTTCAGACTGGCATCCAGGCTATTATTTATGTGGAATATTTTGAAATCATGGATGTTTGAAATTGTGTATGGGTTGGGGTCAGATAATATTTTTTTATTTTTTTTTAAAGAAATGAATACTTAATTAAATTTATATTTAGCAAGGATGCGTTAAATTGATAAAAAGTGACGACAAAGAAATCTTTCCAAGTAATTCTATTTCAAATTAATGCTTTTTATTCCTCAAAGAATTGTGAAAACCATTGAAAATAATAAGACATGTTTCTTAAGCAATAAATCATCATATTAGAATGATTTCTGAAGGATCATGTGACACTGAAGACTGGAGTAATGATGATGAAAATTCAGCTTTGACATCACAGCAATAAATTACATTTTAAAATATAATAAAATAGAAATGTTGTGTTTTTTTTTTTACTGTATTTTCGAAATCTAATAGTCAGCTTTGATGAACATAAGGGAAGTCTTTTAAAAAATCTTGCCAACCTCAAACTTTTGAACTGTAGTGTGTATATATATATATATATATAAACCTAGACGTAGGTAGTGATGTATAAGCTATGATTTCCTAAACCTTTGTGCTTTTTCATATGTTTGATTTGTTGGTAACACTTTATTTTACAGTGGCCTTGTTACTTATATTACATGTTCTTACTGTAGTAATAATAATAGCAAGTTTTGCATAATTACATGTAGCTAACACACTAAACCAAACCCTATAGCAAATACATTTGAATTAATATTACTGAGTACTTAAATGGGACGCCTTAATAAAGTGTGAATGATTTGTTTTAAAAATTTGTTTTGACGATTGTTTTAAAATGTAATAGTAACAACAATGAATGAGTGTCAATGTCCATCTAGCACTTTTAACTGCAAGTGTTTGATCATTGTTCATCTTTGTTGTTGTGTTTAGATTTGAGAAACGTATCTACATCCCTCTGCCTGAAGAGCACGCTCGCGGGTTCATGTTCAAGCTAAATCTGGGCAGCACGCCTAACTGTCTCACCGAATCAGACTTTATGACTCTGGGCAAGAAGACGGATGGTTACTCTGGTGCTGACATCAGCGTCATCGTCAGAGATGCTCTCATGCAGCCCGTCAGGAAGGTTCAGTCTGCCACTCACTTTAAACGGGTGAGTCCTGCCAGACACCATCACAATGGATTAAAAGAAAACTTGTGAAATGTGTCATATTAAAGGGATACTCCAATTTTTTTTGGAAATAGGCTCAATTTACAACTCCCCCAGAGTTAAACTGTTGAGTTTTACCGTTTTTGAATCCATTCAGCCGATCTCCGGTTCTGCCGCTACCACTTTTAGCATAGCTTAGCATATATCATTGAAGTGGACAAGACCATTAGCATTTCTCAAAAAAAAAAAAAAAAAAAGTTTTGATATTTTCACCTATTATTTAAACTAACTTGACTCTTCTGTAGTTACATCGTACACTAAGACCGACGGAAAATGTCAAGTTGGACTATTTTTAGATGCTGTGTCATATCATTACGCCTGCTGCACTCATGGTACGGCAGTAAAGTTTCTTGATTATTACGCGGGAATTAGAGTATAGTTCCTAGCCATATCAGCCTAGAAAACGCAACTTTACATTTTGTGTCGGTCTTAATTCATGATGTAACTACAGAAGAGTCAAGTATTAAATAGGAAAAATATCGAAACTCTTTGGTCATATTTTTTTTTTGAGAAATGCTAATGGTCTTGTCCTCTTCAATGATGCATGCTAAGCTATGCTAAAAGTGGTACCGCCAGAACTGGAGATCGGCTGAATGGATTCAAAAGTGGTAAAACTCAACAGTTTAACTCTGGGGGGAGTTGTAAAATGAGCCTAAAAGTGGAATATCCCTTTAATTAATTGAAAATTAATTACCCTCCATTTCTAACTGAAACCATTTTTTTGTTTCATAAGGTACGAGGACCATCAAGAGATGATCCAAATGTCTTAGTGGATGACCTCCTAACCCCTTGCTCCCCAGGTGATCCACAGGCTATAGAAATGACTTGGATGGACGTTCCTGGAGAGAAACTTTTGGAGCCAATTGTTTCCATGGTAAGCATGTTTTTAGTTCTCTTTTTCCCCCCTTACATCATCAGTACACATTAATTGTGATTATTGGTGGTTATAAGAAAAAGTTATGCTGTGCTGCAAATTTCCAGTGTCAAGCTACAAAAGCAGCATGCATTAAATTGAGCATCTTTAAAATGTCAGTAAAGTCCTTTATATTGTTACAAAATATGTCTATTTCAAATAAATTCTATTCATTGAACTTACTGTTCATAAATGAATCCTGGAAAAAATGTATCACTGTTTCCACAAAAATGAGAAGCAGCACAACTGTTTTCAACATTGAAAATAATAAATGTTTCTTGAGCATCAAATCATCATATTATTATCTTGAGCATCAAATCATCTTATCATAGTAAAAAAATAGACAAATTATTTTAATTATTTAATTAATAATAATAATAATATAATAAGAGAATGTACATCCAATTCCAGTACATTAACCCTTATGTATTATATTATTATTATGATTAAATATGACTGTTTTTACTGTATTTTTGATCAAATAAATGCAGACTTCATTCAAAAACATAAAAAAATCTAACTAAGCCCAATCTTTCCAAACAAAACTATATAACAAATATACAGTATACACTACCAAATGGTAGTTTTTATATGTGTGTATATTGACTATTATGCAGTATCTTTTAATGGTTGGACCAAACAGAATAATAGTATTTATATACAAATATTCTAATAGAAATAATAGTAGTATTTATTAAAAAAAAGTTCAAGTAAAAAAAATAAGAAGGTAGTGATACAATGAATTTTATTTGATTAAAAACTAACTTGTGTAGATTTGCAAGAATGTTATGTTGCTTTAATCATCGTTCTACTCTGCCCGTGCCCACAGTCGGACATGCTGAGGTCCCTCACCAACACAAAGCCCACCGTCAACGAGCAGGATCTGGAGAAGCTGAAAAAGTTCACAGAGGACTTTGGACAGGAGGGCTGAACAGAGCCGGTGTCCTGAAACCAAAGCAAACAGAATGTGATTGTAATGTCTTATCTCTTGCCCTTCACACGCCCCTCTCCTTTCGTACCCATGCTCTTCCTCTGTCCGACGGACCCCCTCAGCTCAGGCTAAATGCTAGATGTAATTTGAAATGTGCATCTTTTCAAGCCCACCTCAGTTGTTTTTAATGGCGGCTCTGCCTGCAAGGCTGCCATCAGTACCTTGTGACCATCATGCACCTTTCATCTTTAATTACTGTATGTCTATGATTAACAGTCAGAAGGGCCTACAACAAATGGCCTGTAAAACAATTAGCAAATGTAATGAGTTGTTGCGTATACCCAGTGACTAATCGTTTGAAGAAATACTAATGTAACTCTTGTTTACAGTCGCATAAGTCTGTATGGACAATAATTAAGCTCCATGGCGCATGAAGACTTTTCAGCCCCATCTTAAAATGTTTTTGCTGGCTGTGCTTTGTAGAAGAACCATTTAAAGTGGCTCTTGTTTGTTGCTGCAAAGACATCTTTTTAAGGGTGCTGGTTGTGAGAGTGGTCTTTTTTCCCTTCTCGTTTCAGAAAGTCACCACATTGAGATCCCCATTTAACAATTCAGGCACTATTTACAAATACTACACATGTTTTTGTCTCCATGTACAGCATTACTTTCAGTATATTACTGTAAAACGTGAGATTTCTTCACTGAGTTATGAGTTACATTATATGTTCTGGGGCCAGCGTTGGACGTTTGTAAATTCACTTGCTGAGGCTCAGCACACGATGTGCCTTTTTTGCATTTGCCTCTTGTCTCTCTGTCTGTCTCTCTCAATCTACATACACAGATTCACACATATTGATGGATATATACCTGTTTTTATAGGCAGACTGTTTGGGAATGATTCAATGATATTTGCACATTTCATTTAAAACTTTACAACTATATATCAATCTATATACAGCTCCTATGCATTTATAGGGTGTTTGGTTTGCCATTTAAAAATACCTATAAGACAATGTATTAGAATATCTAGTATAGAAATGTTTGGTTTGTTTTAAGGATAAGGCCTGTTAGACAGTTTAAAGGGGGTTGTCTTGTTCATTTTATTATTCACATGTAAATAAAGGTTGAAATGGAAATAACTTGGCTTTTGTCGTTGAAATAACAGTCAATCAAGATGATAGTAGTCTCTTTTTTGACAGAAATTTGGCTTATAAGTCTTTAAATGTCTTTATAATGCTTTTAAAAAAAAACATTTCAAGACTATTTTACAAGTGATTGTCATTGACGGTTTATGAAAAGGATGTTGTTATATTCTTTAAAATGCTTTAAAAAACATTTCAAGACTATTTTACATTAATTAAGGTGACAGTTATTGACAGTTTATGAAAAGAGTGTTGTTATATGTCTTTATGATGCATTAAAAGAACATTTCAAGTGACCGTTATTGACAGTTTATGAAAAGCGTGTTGAACTTTGGAACTTGTAGTCTTTTTCTGAACTGGGCGGGGTTAAGCGGAGGTTAAAAAAACCACAACTCCCATTATTCCACTGCCCAAGCGCAGCATCATCCCGTTCAAAGTGCATAGATTCTGTGTTTTGGTTCAGGTAGTGAACGGAAAGAGTTAGCTTTTGCGGTTTTACGACTTCAACCTAGTATTTAATCTACAGCACAAGCCTCTTGCACATCATCATATAATATAAGCCCATAAACAGCTCACCCGAAGGCCTGTTATCTTCTGTCCGCGAGACAGGGGAGTGCCTGAAATAGGACATTTAGCTTGTGAGCTAACGTCATCAGCATCAGGTTGACCCATGTCCTCTGAGAAGGCTCTCGGCTCCGCGCTCTCACACTGGCTCTCCTTTAACTCCTGGTGGCTGCTTCTGCCTTTCATTATGCTCTTGGTAGTGGCTGCTTTCATCGTGGCCTTCGTGCTGCTGCTGTACATGATATCCCCGTTAATAAGCCCCAAACCTCTCAAACTGAACGGGGCCCATGTGGTGGTAAGTTCATATAATTCTATTTTTAATAACAGCATACCTATTTTATAACATTAGAAGTATCAAATAAATGGTTGCCTTCCATATATTGCAAACGCATAATAATGTATTATTTGCATTAAACATTAATTGTTCTAATCATAATGTGATTAAATAAATGCACTTATATGCATTATGTGTCACGTCATTGGAATTAATGCGCAATGGACCAATGCAAATGTGCATGTGACTTTTATTTGTCATCAGAGGGTGAAAATATTTGTTATGGCTTCAATTTGTAAATGCATAAAAATATTCATGTTATAGCTTATGTTTCTCACAGGTGGCCAAATAAATGCATTCTTGTACTGGTTATGCAACCATCGGTTCCAGGGCAATGGACCTTTTCAAGCGGGCATTGCATGTTTTTGCGTTTGCAAAGGTTCATAGTTTATCAAGAGCTCTGACTTATCTAGTTGTAAATGAACCACATGTTGAGCTCTCTGAAAATAGTAGATTTTTATCTATTTTGCGATTTCTTAAGGTATTTCGCAAAGCTTTGTTTATAAAATGCTTGATTTTAATTTGAACCATTGTTTCTTCATATCTTAAAAGTAGTTGGGCTATAGAGATCAAAATTAATTCATGATCTCACACTTTTTTCAGCAGCCGTTATTTTATTTTTCCCATTCGTGTTCTTCATGCTTGTGGACAAATTTTAAGCCATGAATAAAACCATCCAGTTCCCCAATAAATAACACTAATCTCTTAGTTAAAGTGATAGTTCACCCATAATTGAAAATTCTGTCATCATTTACTCGCCCTCATGTTGTTCCACACCTATATGAATTTCTTTCTTCTGTTGAACACAAATAAAGATATTTTGAAGAATGTTGGTAACCAAGCAGTTGATGGACCCCATTGACTTCCATAGTATTTCCCCCCCTCCATAGCCAATGGGGTCCATCAACTGCTTGGTTACCGACATTCTTCAAAACATCCTTATTTGTGTTCAACAAAAGAGAGAAGCAGCATGAGGGTGGGTAAATGATGACAGCATTCTCATTTTTGGGTGAACTATCCTTTTAATAGTAGAGTCTTGTACCGTGTATATTGTGAAAAGTCAGTTTCTCTAGAGGACATGAACAGGATTTTTTGTAATTGCAACCTTATCTGACTGTTGCACTGTCCACTGTTCTGGACTGAAGAAGATTATTGCTTTTTTATTATTTGTTGGATTTTCTGGTGCTTTTACCTGGTGAACTTGTTTATATGCTCTCTCAAAGCTTTTTGCATATTTTAGTAAATGATGTGAATTGTGACTTGCTTGGTTTGTAATAAATCTGCTTTGAATATGCTGTCCATCATCAGGTGACCGGGGGCAGCAGTGGGATTGGGAAGTGCATTGCCATGGAATGCTACAAACATGGTGCCTTCATCACACTGGTAGCACGAGATGAGGTGTGTATATCATCTGTCAGTGACTGCATTATTATTATTATTATTGTCAATGTTGTAAACATAATATATATATATATTTATGAAACAGTTAGTTTCAATCCTTGATTCTGATTGGTCAATAGCTGTGCTTTATTCACGATAAAACACGGCTATGACTGCTTCACCCAATGGTTCTCTTCATCACTGCACAACACTGCAGTTCCTATGTTGTTTTTATTTGAGCGAACGTTGTTGTTGTTCACGGTCGGGGACTATTTTTTTTCTAGCGGAAGGAAGGCTTTTAGTGATTTTACTTTATGAAAGTTGCATTAATACATATTTTTTTTGCTTTACTATTTTCATTGTGTGGCTACTGACCGTTTTATAAAAGCAATAAGGTACTCTGCTTCGTGCCTAACAACGCCCTTCAGCCGTCCCGTTACTTATTCACGATAAAGCACAGCCTCTCGTACCTTGTTACTTACCTGTAAACATAATATATTTGTGGATAAAACATAGATTTTTTTTTCCCCCAGGATCCCTTTATGAATAGAAAATAAAAAAAACAGCATTTGTAATAGAAATATTTTTGTAACATTGTAAATTATCTGCGCTGAATAGAAGTATTCATTTAAAAAAAAGACAGAAATCTTATTTACCCCTACATTTTTGATCAGTAGTTTACATGATAATTAATCCTGCCTTTGGATGGTATTACATATTTGTTGTTGTTTGTGTTAAATTCTGAAAACCATGAGCCTGTGTGTGTTTACCACATGTTTGCGTACATGTCTCCCTACAGCAAAAGTTGGTTCAAGCCAAGAAAGAAGTGGAAAAATGTGCCATAAATGATAAGCAAGTGTGTATTTTTATTCAAATTATTTGGATATTTCACTCAAAATCAACTCAAAAATCAACTCAAAAATCTTAAGTGGGCTTAACATGTATTGTTATGATTACCTCTAGGTGGTGCTTTGCATTTCTGTTGATGTGTCGAAAGACTACAGTCAAGTGGAAAGTGTCATAAAACAAGTATGTTTATTTAGTTGAGCATATTATTCTATGTCAGCATTTAATCTGGTCATTGTTTTCAAACATAAACTCTAATTATAATTTTTTCTTCAGATGGTTTGCTCTGGTTGCTGACTGTTGCATGTTTGTGTTTGCTATCCAGGCTCAAGAGAAGCTGGGTCCTGTGGACATGCTGGTGAATTGTGCTGGGACGTCTATATCTGGGAAGTTTGAGGAGGTGGAAGTTGACCGCTTCAAGGTAAGAGCAGCATTTCATAGACATGTGCTTGGGCACTTTTGAATTAGGCTAGTAAAGGCCTTGGAAATCGAAGAATGAACTGCTGTGGTGTCTTTTCGAACTATATTAAGTTCATTTCTGGAGTTCAAAATAGCTTCCTAAAGCAAACTTTCCAGGGAAAGTTCGCCCTGGCTGGTAAACACTTTCGAGCTACTATTATTCTGCCTTAACTTGCTAATGGAAATTTCTTACTTCCCCGTCCTTAAGTCTCGATTACCCACTCGTCGCATTCAAGTGCTTTGTTGCTGGAAAGAACATGAATCATGGAGGATACCAGGTTTATTCTTGCTTATATATTGGGAAAATCTCTTAAGCCAAATTGATATTTAGTGTCCCATTCATTGACAACCATTTATACATTCACCACGCTATCTAGATAGTCAGCTTGCTGCCGATTCTAAAATTTCAGTCATATACAGGCTTTAAATTATACGCTTTAAATCAGTGTTGTAGTACTCGAGACTCGGACTCGTCTTGGACTCGGTCTCGAGACCATATTTTAATGGTCTTGGTCTTGTCATGGACTCATGTGCATTTGGACTCGGAATTGACTCGTACTCGAACATTTTTTTTTTTTAGGACTCGGACTTATTCCCGAGTCCACTCGAGTTAAATTCAAAATATTTTTCATGATTATTAATGTATTGTAAGACAAAATGAAGTGGATGTCGAAGATCTCAAAAATGAAGTTTATTTACAGCTTAGCAGTGGCAAGGCACACGAAGCACCTTGGGTTCACCGGCGTCAGAATGAACCCCGAACTCATCCCAGCGCAAACATTTTATACAGTATTACATCTGTCTTCCCCCTCAGCATGTAAATGAAGCTTTCTCTTAAATGTAAATCAAGACAGATTCGTCTTCTCTATCCGCGTGGATCTGAAACTCTGTCTTTAAATGTAAATTGAACAGAACGATACAAGTGGTGCCTCCGTGTCTCTTTGTTATTCCAAACTCTGTCTTTAAATGTAAATCGAAGAGAACGATGCAAGTGTTAGAGTGATACGGTCAAATGTTTAAAGGTGATAATATCTCTCAGAAACTCCCTAATCAAGATGGTTCTTGAATACCCACTGTCTTTCCCACTCTATAGGTGATAAACGTGACTCTGTGATACGTTTAAGATTGTAAGGAATTGATTCTATGATAAATAAGCTCTTTTAAGTGAAGGAACATTTCAATATATCTATATTGGAGTGGAAGTTTGATCGGAGCAGACTGTAATTTCTTACAGTATGTTAATAAAATATTTCTTTAAATAGATTGACACGCCCAGTGATTGGTGATTTTCTAGTGCACAACTGCGCATGACAAATTGTAATAAAATTACTTTTAACACCACCTACTATGTGGCCTTTTTACCCTAAACTGATCATATTTTTTAAACTCTAAGTAAATTCAGTAAAATAAAAAAAGGATTTCTCTAAGTAAATAAAAGTAAATTAGGTAATCAACCCTCACTGGTCTCGGTCTCGACTCGGACTCGACCATCTCTGGTCTTGGACTCGACTCTCTATGGACTCGGTCTTGACTCGGACTCGACTCTCTCTGGTCTCGGTCTCGACTCGGACTCGAGTGAGGTGGTCTCGACTACAACACTGCTTTAAATGATTATTCATATATGTAAATATGCATTACTCTAATGACAAGACAAAGCGAATGAAGCTGTTGTATAAAAAAAAAAAAACTAATAAAGAAAATCAGTCACAGTAGCAATCGCCATGTTTATGGCCCGCCCAACTCGGGAACTTGGGTAAACTTTGTTTAAATCCTAAATACGACTTTAATACTCCAAATCTGCTTGCTTTAAGTCAAATGAAATATATTTAATTATCAACAAAATATATAACATTGTTCTAGTGGTTTTTGGATAATTTAATCCCAAAAATCGTACATATTGTGCCTTTAACAGAAAATGATGGAGGTGAACTATCTGGGCAGCGTTTACCCCACCCGGGCAGTGATCACCACTATGAAGGAAAGGCGGATGGGCCGCATCATGTTTGTGTCGTCACAGGGAGGGCAGATTGGCCTCTTTGGCTACACGGCCTATTCGCCATCCAAATTCGCCCTCCGTGGTCTGGCTGAGGCCTTGCAGATGGAGGTGTGTATGTATAGGTAACGCTTACTTAGTATGTACCATGTGGCTGTCCATTAACATTTTGATTTTGATTTAATCTTTCCTCCTGATCTTTCTTAGATGAAGCCCTATAATATCTATGTCACTGTGGCGTATCCCCCTGACACTGACACACCAGGTTTTGCAGAAGAGAATAAGTCTAAGGTGAGATAATAGATTTTTTTTTTTCCCTGAATAGAATTAATCACTGGAATATTAGATACCTAGATTATTAGAAAAGAACATTAATATTAATAGAATATTTAAAAATGAAGGATTTCTAATAATGCATGTCTCTGCTCTGTTACATAGTTGGATCTTTGTTCCTGAATTTAAATATATATATATATATATATATATATATATTGAGGTGGATGCACAAATTAATGCTGGGCAGAACATGTTTTTGTCCTGCCTATGTTTGATTCTTCTGGTTTTATCTCTCTCAACGGCAGCCTCTGGAGACCAAGTTAATTTCAGAGACGTCTGGAGTCTGTCAGCCCGAGCAAGTGGCAAAAATCGCGGTGAAGGATGCTGTGGTAAGTAGGCACTGATCAAGGTAGTCAACTACTCATCCAACAATCGACTAGTCGACCTTTAGCTTTAATAACCTGCCTTGAGACCCCTGCCTTCTGTTTTGCACTCCGTCTAGCTGTTTTTAAGCACAATAAAGTCCTATTTTACTCTCATGTCGTTCCAAACCTGTATGACTGACTTTCTTCTGTGGAACACAAAAGAAGATATTTTGAGAAATGTTGCAGGTATATTATATGTACAGTATTTGTGTGTTGGTGAAAATAAATATTAAATATTTAACATATAATGCCATTCTTGTACAAGTTAATATGAATCTTTAAGGTCTAAATGAAAACTTGGTAATATACTTTTATTAAAAATTCTCATTAGTATTGTTAGAAAACACACATTTTACCAGGTACTGCTAACACACAGTTCAGTACAATCAACTTGCAAAAGTGTATATACCATTATATGACCCCTTTAACTATTGTTTCCTTCAAATAGCTTAAATACCCTTTCTTGTTTTTGTCCATTCACAGCAGGGAAATTTCACCAGCTCATTTGGCCCTGATGGCTACATGTTGTCAGCGCTGACCTGTGGGATGTCACCTGTGACCTCCATCACCGAGGGGCTGCAGCAGGTACGGCCCATTGTCACTACACAATAGTGCAACACAGTGTCATCATATTTGATGCATTGAAAATACCCTAGGAGCATGACAGCTAATTATTTTTACATCATGTCCCTTTTATCATCCTGCTTCATCTTTGTATCTTAGTAACATCTTGTTTGCATTCAGCTTTCGTAGGGCTATTTGAGTCAGTCACGGTCTTAGATATTCCCTTTGAAGATTTTAATGAGCCTCTTGACTTTTGCCAAGCTCTTCCCTGGTCAAATCAGAGGAATAAACCTGTGAGGTCAGCCAGACTGCATTTTTTTTAAATGCATTTCTTTAAGAATATAAAATATAGTAACGGACTAACACCTACTTTTCACCTACTAAGAAGAGGATGACACCTACTAAGTCTGTGGATTCAGTCTCTGCATCACAGTGTCAAAGCTTTTATTACTTATATTTCTTTCTAGTTAACAATTTTCAATTATTATGTAGTTTCTGAATCAGTCCAGCTGTTTGATGTCATGGCAAATACCCACCGTTTGGATACTGTAACTTATTTGAGATTTTTTTTAAATAGCTTTGATGAATGGATAGAAAGATTGTTAGATACTGATACTTTCATTTTTGGTACTGAATTGAATTTTTACATTTTAAAATATAATTTAAATATGATATTAAAGTATGATAACTTAAATAAATAAACTGTTATATTATTTAAATAACTTAAAGAGATATTTCACTTTGAAATAAATTTTTGCTATGTTTTAGCTTACCTCAAGGGCACCCAAGATGTAGGTGTCTTTGTTTCCGCAGTATTTTCGATTTTGATATTTTTAGGTCAAACCGTTCTTGTCAGTCAGTCATATAATGGAGGTCTATGGTTACCACCTCAAAGAGCATGCACAGAGAAGTCCAAATTAAACATGATTTAATGACTCGTAAATGTAAGTACACATTAATGGCCTAAGACACGAAACGAGCGGTTTGTGTGAGAAAAAAATCATTTTTACCTCTTGTAACCACCTGGTGATGAGTTTGGACGTGGCTGTGGTTGCAAGAGGTACTGTTCGTTTTCTCTCATAAACCGCTCGTTTCGATATATAGGATTAAAAATAAGATAATTTAGATTATTAAAATGTTCTTTCACAGTAAGAAAAACATGTCTCATAGATATATAGGTGGATGGATTGATAGATATATTGGTAGAATCGATAGATGGCTGAATGGATGGATAGAAAGATGGATGAATAATCGAATACACAGTTGTTTATTTTCTGTGATATGTTAAAATGGTAATATTTTGTCACCCTGTCCAGATTGTGACCATGGGACTGTTCCGCACCATCGCTCTCTTCTACCTTGGAAGCTTTGACAGCATCGTCCGCCGCTGCATGATCCAGAGAGAACAGTCCAAAGCAGCGGACAAGAGGGAGTAACACCAGCATTCCCACCACTACATTCACCCATACACCTTCACAGCACGCACAAACCCAGCCTGGCAGACATGTTTAAGTGGGTAGAGGAGGTCTACCAAAAAAAAAAAAATGTAGATCTATAATATTCAGGACCCCAATCATTCCAGTGCATGCTGCATCAATATTTCAATCTCTTAGAAAACAAATCAAAACCAAGTTTGTTTGCATATGGCTCTCACTGCCTATACTTAATTTTCATGTTTTAGAAGGTTTGAACTTCAGAAGGTTCAGCACTGGAGTTCAAATTCAATCAGCTTTTATTTATATTTATGACATGTTACCATATGCTGTACAAGTACAAATGAGTACAGCTCAAAAACTCGACGAGCTGTCCTATGTTCTTCTGACTGGTCTGTGATGTTCGTATTCAAGCACTGTATCTTCCTGCTTTTAGATTTCATAGTTTTAAGGTATGGACACGGGACGTCTGTGTTTTCGGATGATACAGCCTGAGTCTGCCACTCTGCCTTATCTTCTTTGCTCTGTGTGGGGGTTTCTGAAGGAAATGTTTACCTTATAAATGTGCGTGCGTGTGTGTATTATATTTGTCTGCTTGTACGCATGCATTTAGGTGACCTCAGGGGCTTCAAAGAGTTCACTGGACTGGAGGATGGGTCTTGATAAGCCATTGCGGCGGTGAATGGCTCGCTGGTTCGAGTCACTACACCTTTCTGCCAACAGGTGGAGCTGGAGATCCAAGTGGATCAGGTGTAACCAGAGCAAAAGCCTATATATGAAGCAGCTCATGTTTGAATAATCGTAGTCAGATGTCAGCTGTACATGTGGTTTGATGTCCACAACCCCAGAACTCTAGTATTGAAGATGAATAAATGTATCAAGAGTATTGTTCACGCAGGCATTTCAAATACTGTAGACGTTGTGAAGCTTGATCTGATTTGTACACCAAAACAGGCAATACGGCTTCCACGAGTGAAGTGAATCTCCTCGTTGCTCCGCTCTGTTGTAACGTAAACTGGATGCTTTTGGCATATAAACTGTGTTTTCTGATTTAGGCCTTCCAAACTTTCCCCTTGTTCTCGTTGCACCCGTTCGATGTCGTACCTTACTGACAACACAATAGCTAGAGAGAAAATGACACTTACTCATGCTGTTGTAATATTTGCCTTCCTCACTGTCACAAGCAAACGGCGAGCATGTGATGTGATCACACCCTAGAGTTACACGAGAGGATGTTTATCCCTTGAATGCCTGAATGAACAGAAAGTTATAGTTCACCCAAAACTGAACATTATCTAATTTATTTCTTCACCCTCATGTTGCTCAACCTGCATGACTCATCTGTAAAACACAAAAGGAGAAGTTTAGTGGAATGCGCATGCTGCTCCTTTCCATACAGTGAGCCAAAGGGTCTGTCTGATTTGTGTGAGAAATAGCCAGAAATTCTTTATTGACCTGATATTGATACAACTGTTGTACATGGAGAGTGGAGACGTGTGAGTTTTAAGAGCTATGGCATTGGGGGAATTTTTCTGTGAATAATATTATGGAAGCTTGTTTCCGCCACTTAATGAAAAATAAAAAAGGAAATTGCGACACTTTATCTCACAATTCGGACTTTTTTTCTCACAATTGTGAGTTTACATCTTACAATTTCTCAGAATTGCGAGATGATATAATGATATCATTGATATAAAGTCGCAATTGCGTGTTATAAAGTCAGAATTGTGTGATATAATGTTGCAATTGCGTGTTAAGTCAGAAACGCATGATATAAAGTCGAAATTGCGTGTTGTAAAGTCAGAATTGTGAGATATAAAATATTCTGAAGGGGAAAAAAGTTAGTCTTTTTTTCCCTTAGATTTGGCCTGATAAGTCGCAATTGCGAGTTTATATCTCACAATTCTGAGAAAAGATGTCGAAATTTCGAGATGTAAACTCGCAATCATGTGTTATAAAGTTGGAATTGCATGATGTAAACTCGCAATTGTGAGAAAAGAGTCATATAAAGTATAAAGATATAAAGTTTATATCTCGCAATTGCGACTATTTCTCAGAATTGCGACTTTATATCTTGCAATTGCGACTTTATTTCTCAGAATTGATTATATCTCGCAATTGCGACTGTTTCTCAGAATTGTGACTTTATATCTCGCAATTGCGCCTATTTCTCAGAATTGCGACTTTATATCTCGTAATTGCGACTATTTCTCAGAATTGTGACTATATCTCGCAATTGCGACTATTTCTCAGAATTGCGACTTTGTATCTCGCAATTGCGACTTTATTTCTCAGAATTGGCTATCTCGCAATTGTGACTTTATTTCTCAGAATTGCGACTTTATATCTCACAATTGCGACTTTATTTCTCAGAATTGCGACTTTTATTTCTCAGAATTGTGACTATATCTCGCAATTGCGACTATTTCCCAGAATTGCGACTTTATATCTTGCAATTGCGACTTTATTTCTCAGAATTGCGACTTTATTTCTCGCAATTGTGACTTTATTTCTCAGAATTGCGACTTTATTTCTCACAATTGTGACTTTATTTCTCAGAATTGCGACTTTATTTATCAGAATTGCGACTTTCTATCTCACAATTGCGACTTTATTTCTCACAATTCTGATGCAATTTTGATACAATCTGTATTGTGAAAAGCGCTATATAAATAAATGTGACTTGACTTGACTTGATAATTCTGACTTCATATCTCGCAATTGTGAGATAAAATGTCGCAATTATTATTATTTTGTTAATTCAGTGGCGGAAACAAGCTTCCATAGTATAGTGTGCATATGGACAACAAAAATAAAAATACTACTAAACTCCTCTTTTTTTTGGTTCTACAGAAAAAAAAGAAAATCTTATGGTTTTGGAATTCGGGTGAATAAATGATGTCAGAATTTTCATTTTTGGGTGAAGTAGCACTTCCATTGAATACATCTCTTTCTTTGAGATTTTTTTATGCTGCTTTGTTTTCACTAGAACATACCTGCAAACTCATCACCTTTCTTTTCATCCTACCTGTTCACGCTAATAGAGTCGTAGCTACTGGGGTAACCGCTGTATTTCTGCTTTTCTATTAGCATAAGATGTAGTAATTTTTAGAAGAGAATTTATTCGCCGGTCCGGAGTTTGCAGGTATGCTAGAAACAATTGACCAATGCAGTCGTGGAGACCCATTCCAGGCCTTAAGAGATCCAAACACAGACCACTATAAAAGCTATAAGAGTGGACACTCTTATACACTCCACATCCAACTATGGCATAGATTGTGTATGGTTTACATTACATGATTTGTTTCAATATGGAAAAGGACATTGTTTTTGTTTGTTTGTTCATTGGATATTTTTACAAAATGACCCAAAATATGAAAGTGAGAATGCATGAGTCAAAGCGACGATGTTCTCATTTGATATTGGCTCAAGGCACGTCGTTGAGCACACAGTAGCTATAAGTCAGGTGCCGATGTGCGCCGGACTTCCGATTCGGCCGTGCCCTCTTCCGTAACGCAACACATGGACGTAGTCATTTGTTTAGTCATTAAGAAGCTAACAGTAGAGAAAATGTTTTGATCTCCTTAAAGCTATGCAAATCAAGCCTGTGCTCACACTTCATTTAAACACATAAGAAGATACTTCTGCTATAGTTCCCTCTTTTATTGACTGAAGTTGAGGTATATTTCTGAGAAAAAGATAGTTTGAGGTACTTTTAAAAGACCAAGACCAACTTGGATATGTTTTGCTTGTATCTGTTTTTTTTTTCCTTATTCATTTGTTGCCAAACTTGCATATATTTCACCTTGTGTGCCATGGGAGAAAAAGAGGATGTTGCTTTGTCTTATTTTCTTACATAATGAAATAAATAACTTTTGAAAGGTAATTTTGTGTCAGAACCTTTTGAACTTGTAAAATCTTGATGATGGAATCCCTTGAAATATATTTAAAAAAATATTACAGATTCATGTTTCAAATATTTGATTGGCTAGAAATGCATCTTTTTGTTTGCAGTGTCTATTAAAATAACTTGAAATAATCCCAATCACTGACTGGAAAACTTGTTGCTCAAAACAAATGCACTGTGTAACATTTTACCATTTAATTTATAGGCCCGGTTTTACAGACAAGGCTTAGATTAAGCTAGGATTAGGTCTTAGTTTAAGGACATTCAAGTAGCCTTTTAAAAACGCGTCTTAGAAAAAAAAATGCTGGTGTGCATCTTGAGACAAAACAATGGCGCTGGCTGATAAATTAAGATTGGTCAGTGCAAGTTTTTCAGCTAAGACAACTCAAACATGCATTTTATTCTGGGGCTAGGCTTAAGCCTTGTCTGTGGAACCAGGGGTTAGTGATTTACAATTTGTTTTCATTATAGACAGGAATGGAGGTTCAGAATTAGGAGACATACCTCTGTCAGTAACATCAGTATGAATCGCCTGAACCTGTTCCTTTACTTTGGATTCCTACTTTGAAGCACTTCATCGCTAGTCTGAAATAGCCAACTCCAGAGGCCTAACTTAGCCCTCAATAACCCAGTCAAGGCTGACAGGTGTAGAAAGCAAGCAAAAACCTGAACATTTTAAAGAGCAACACACAATGTTCTGTCTCGGAAGCCTGGACTGCTAGCAGGGGTCATATGTATGATGTAGTCATTTTGTTCTGTAGTAATTCATAGGTTTTAGCTTGAGTTGGTTCACCTTTATTCGAAGCAGGTTTGACACCGTGGGGTGCTGAAAGATCAAAGGCCTCACACTGGCCATATAAGTTCCAATTTTGAGGCAAGGCTGAGGACATATTTCTGCTCTGCTTGTACAAATTTTCATTTCTGCTCATCCAAACCACCAGGTAAAAAATTTAATTACCTAGATATTCTATTTGCAATAGAATTATTATTTCTTCTATACCCAAATAAATAAATAAATAAATGTTAGAATGGTATTTAGAACATGAGAATTATAAATAACATTTGACAATTCCAAAGAATAAATGATATTTTCCTACATTTTTAATAGAGTATTTATTATTATTTATAATATTTATTAAAATTATATATATTAACTATTCTGCTTGTAGAGTAGACTCAATTTAATATCCACATAAATGTTTTTCTTGGTCCCTGGAAGCATACATTCTCTGTGTGTATTAAGGTAACAACACTCTAGACTGTTCTGTGATACCAAATATTTGGGGGCGTGGCCATACTATATAATATACACAAACATGTTTTATTTTTTTTATTTTTTTATTTATTAGGGACCATGTAGGCTACAATTTCTAACAGACATGTTGCCATTTGATGCATTGTACCAGAGTTAGCCATAGGCTATTTTACATCTGTTAGCCTGGCAGGGTTCAGTATTTTCTTTTATTTATTCATTGTACAGCACTTTGCTCAGTCTTGCACTGTGTGTAAAAGTGCTTTATAAATTAAATTTATTTGAAGTAAGTAAGTAAATAAAACACTCACCCAACCCCCATCCCCTTCATACCTAAAAAAATAAAATAAATAACCTTCAGACGATCTCATGTTTTCCAGCGTGATTTAAACAATCCAAAGAACATCTTGTGCTTCAATGAAAGCAAGAATCTGCTTGCCTGTAGTTCACAGAATAAATTGATGATTAAATATGAACTCACCAGGGTTAGATCACCCAAAAATGATGTCATTGATTACTCACCATCATGTTGTTCCAAAACCTGTAGGACTTTCATCTTTAGAAAACAAAGATATTTTTAATGAAATCTGAGACCTTTCTTTCCCTCGCTTTTGACACTTCATATAAACATTCATAAACTCGCACATAAGTGATAAACGGAAGCTCAAGCATGTTCTCTTGACGTGCAAGAACAAACGAGGTTCTAAGCAGGTTCGGCAGAGCTTCTGTTTATGTTCGCTGAATAATGTTTATATATGAATAAAAGCTAAAAATCAGTCTGTTCATCATAAAGAGTTCGAGTCTCTTCAGAAATTTTGGACCAAAACGCTCATGAAATTTTAAGATCTGAAGCATCAAAGTGGTAGTTGCGTAGCTGTCAGTGGAGGGACAGAAGGCTCTCAGATTTTATCAAAAAATATATTAATTTGTGTTCTGAAGATGAACAGAAGTCTTACGGGTTTGTAACGACGTGGGTGAGTTTTCATTTTTAGGTGAACTATCTACTTTTGCATATAATGAGATTATAATAATTTTTATATTAACAATATTATCAATAAATAAATGTTGTTCAAAAATGTTAAAAACTATGATTAATATGAATTATGCTGCAGAATTTTTAAATGCTCAACGGAGGCACACGAGTGTGAATGAGTGACGTCGCACAGGAAACACCTCTGTAATAAAGGGGGCAGGGTCGAGTCTGACTGCAAATGGAGCGACTGCGCACAGCAGACTCCTCCAAACGCTTAACTTATACAGAGAGACACAACTGTTACCCGTTTATCTTTCGCGAAAAGACTCATTTCGACAGCCGACACCACTGAGAAAGTCTTTCTTCACACTAGTCGCTCCGCGAAAGAAGAAACTCACAAGTGCGCGTGAACACTCGGCGACCAGCCTCTTCCGTCTCCCGCAGCTCTGGACTCTGTTACACGAATAAACCATGACTTTACTGCACGCAATTCCCACTCAAAACACCAGAGACTCTCTCACCCGTGCTTATACGGCATGTTTGTCTCATCTGATATGAAGGAAGATGCTTAAATCCTCTCATACATGCTTGGAATTTTCTGCTGGGAACAGAAAGTGGGCGTTTTTCAACAGCGAGAGCACTGGACGAGGATTTGCGCGAGTGCTGCAACTTGCAGTCTCAAGTGAGGCAACATGCAGTAAGTTCACCGTTTGAAGGATTTGCGGTTATCTAAAAAATCAGTTGCTGCATTGCATTGGTGTTATGAAGAAAATGATGAAGATGCGCTTGGATTAATTAGCTCACGTTGATTCTGAGGTTGTTTAGCTATATATACAGGTCGATATGGCACAGGAGGTCGTGTATGATAACCGCAGCATAGTGGCGAAGTACATCCACCATAAGCTCTGGAAGAAGGGATTCGTGTGGGAAGTGAATGGACACGATGACAGTGTCTCGAATGGACTGATGATGGGGAGGCAGGAGGAGGACAGCGGCGTCTCTCCCAGCCCGCGTCACGACCCGTTCAGCGCTCTTCATAAGGTGCTACGGGAGGCTGGGGATGAACTGGAACGGTTATATCAGTCGGACTTTGCGGAGATGTCCAAACAGCTGCATCTCACGTCCATCACGGCGCATCAGCGCTTCACCGCGGTCATAGACGAGCTGTTCAGGGACGGCGTGAATTGGGGCAGAATCATCGCTTTTTTCGAGTTTGGAGGGACTGTTTGTGTCGAATGCGTGAACAAGGAGATGACGGCGCAGGTGGATAACATTGCGGGATGGATGACGGAATATCTGAACGGGCCGCTGCACGCCTGGATCCAGGAGAACGGTGGCTGGGTATGTAATTAACTCAATATACTTCACACGTCCGAAGACGCAGCGTCTCACGCTCCGCCTCTGCGCATGGCGTCATGCGTTCGAAGCGTGGCACGCATCTCTGATTGGCCGGGAGTGCTGTTCGTTAAAATGCGCCAGCCAATGAGCTGCGGCGATTTGTCACACCCCTCTCACGCCTCCGTGGCGAGTGTTGTACGTGAAGCCATCAATGACAGCTGCTGTCTGCAGAGCTGAAGGTGTGGTTCCCTTTGCGGAACTTTCAGGAACTGCTGTTGATTCATGCAAACAGGAGGATGTTTGGCCTTACCAGGTATATAGGATATGCTATATCCGATATTTACTCACCCAATCATGCGTTTAAATTACCCTGGGCTATTTTTGTGCTAAGTGCAATGGTAAACCGATGTTCCCAGCTGTACCTGGAATACTAGTTTAGCACAAGAAGAATACTAAAGTGATGGGAGTTTAACACATAAATTTAATGGATTTTAACAGTTGAAGGGACTGGAATGCGACACTTTTCATTTTCTGTCAATCTCTGGTTGAACAGACAATAACGTAAACACAAATGAATGGTTTAGTTATTGAGCAAAAGATCAGATAAAATCAAATCTTACAAAATATTTCCTACATTTTGTTAACTCATGACTTGTGTAATCGTTAAAACCAACTTCAGCACAGTTATGGTTGACACAAAGGGTTTGGTTCGGCAACAAATTAGAAGATGCAAGATCTATTTTTATTATTAATATGATAATTTTTAAAATATTGTTATTAACTCATAGATTATTTTTGTAAGCATGCAAATAACCAGTAGAAAGACTTAAAGTTGGCATTAATGAAAACTCAGCTACATGTTTTTTTAAAACAATTTATCCGTGCATGTTTCAGTTTTTTATTTATTTTTATCTCATAAATCTTATTCAAACTGTCATAACTGATCTTCCAGTGAAGCAACAGACTTCTCTCTGGTCACGTATGACGGACTTCTCCAATAACCATATTAGTCCTACTATTTCAGTATCATATAGCAGGTATACTGTGTACTATATATGCTAATAACTTACTATATGCATTATACCACCAAGATCTCACTGCACTGGGTACTGCATCCCACAATGCAATTGAAATGACCTTTTATTTTATGAGTGATGAATAAACCAATAGCAGAATGTGGGAGTCTTCAGGAATTGTTTTAAAAAACAATTCCATTTATTGAAAATTACACACTTTTTGTTGTTATTTCTGCATAAAAATATGCAAAAAAAATGATGTTAAATACAAAGCTACTCACCAAATTAAACATGCAACTTGACAATATGCTGTTTAAAAAAAAAGCTAACATCTTAGATGTTTCTTACTAGGCTACTTCAGCTTTCTATATTGTGTAATGTTGCTATTTGAGCATGAAAGATGTCTGCAAAGTTACGCCTCGATTGTAGTCTTGAGTTTTCTTCCGCAAACGTACACGTCGTAAAATTCCTCGTTCACATAATTTCCGCCCAAGGCATACGCAAGTAAAGAGGGCGAGACCTTGTTGAGTATTGTTGCAGTTATGGTGAGGGGCGTGACATTTTCCGATTACGTTCAAAGCGGTTGAACAACACACTAATCCAGCCAACCAATCAGAGTGCATTGTGCTTTTCAGAAGGAGGGGCTTCACAGAGACGGGATCTAAACAGGGCTACGTTTCCCAAAAGCATCGTAAGCCTAAGTTTATCTTAAGACATTGGTGTCAATTGTTCTACGATCAACTTAGGCTTACGATGCTTTTGGGAAACACAACCCTGAACGTTACTGACAGACCGGGAAGAGAGGTGCTGCAACAATGGCAAATATGTAAAAAATATGTACTGATGAATTTTCAGTAAGCTGTAAAAACTAATAATGGTATTCAGGAGGAACTCAAGAGACATGTGCTTTTTTTTTTTTTTTTTTTGAATGGCCATTCAGAATATGACCTTTCAATAATGAACTCGCTTGTAAGGTGACAATCATAAACGAGCGAGAATTTGTGGTCTGGTGCAATGACTTATACATCAGATCAGTAAGGTCATCCATGAAGGACTTGCCCTCATCCATTCACTCTGGTTGCATTTTCTACTGTGGTCTGCAACATTATTATATTTAATACTAGTTAGTGTGTGTTTGAACAAAGACTGGAGATGTGGATGTGCATAATTCAAAGCACTGTGTCCACAGGGCATTCATCAATAATTCAAAGGCTGGATTTCAACTTTAAGGAAGGAAAGTTTAACATTTCCCTTGAGTCCTGACCTTTTGAAAGTGGAAACTTTTGACACATATCAAAGATTTACACATTCGCTGACCTGAACATCAGGAAAGAGTTCCTCTATTTACTAATTTCTTGCCAATTATGGCTTTGAAATAGACCAGAACGCCTGAGTCACAGTGACAACTGGCTGCAGTATCCAACAGTAAAAATACTTTCAAATTTAAGTAACCTATTTTATTATTATCAGTTGTTGTTATTTATAATTATTACTAAACCTATGCATCACTAGGACGATTCATCAGCCGATATTTGGCCATTATAAGATCTCCTGAATCAGTTGATAAATTTGCCCGCTTGGCTGATCAATAGAAGTGTTAGTTCCCCAAATATATATATCCTTCTTAGTTCATAACAAACATTTTCAATTTAAATTATATATATATATATATATATAAGAGTATTAGTTTGCCATTATCATTAAATTACATGCGTATCAGATTTATATCTGTCATCTACCACTCCACTCTCCAGATTTCACTTTAAAAACCCCAAATAATTAACCCTAAATTCATAATTATTATTTATAAAAACAGAAGCTGTGTGACATCATATCCTGGCTGTCGCTTATAGTAATTGCAGTTGACAAAAATGGACAAAAGTGTTACTGCTAAATTTAGCAGCAAATCCATTTACTTAAGTGGCACAGTGAAAACCCACAAAATTAGCACTGTATGACAAGGTAGCTACCTGTGGCATATTAAAAGTTATCAGACACTGTAAACATGTTGTTCTGTAATTATTCGTAGACGTATTGAGGCTACTATTGTGGTTTTCTATAAAAAGAATCAAGTTTACTAAATTGCTGTGACGTCGGCAGCTAGATAAATCCGGCCACGCAGGGCTTATATTTTCCGCCCTGCTCTCGAAGCAGTGACGGAGGTGTCAGGCTCATTAACCTTAATGGTGCTATTTGGACAGGCGAGAGCTCTCAAATCAGCCTACCTTCTGTTTCCTGTTTAACTCCAGACACAAAAATAGGTGTCATTTTATGTTGTTGAGTCTACTGTCCTGTCCCAAACATTTACATTTTTCATCAAGCTGCATCACAAGACTGTGTTTGTTTACCTCACTGTCTGGATCTCAACAGCACCCTACTGTCTTATTTTGTCCTGTAATTCACTGTGTGCTCATAGACAGTATAAGCCTGCATTCAGAAAATAACACCTTGAGTCATATTCTGTATATTGTTCAGTCTGTTTCAATTATACATTGGCCAGTGGGTTTCAGTCGTCCCACGCAGAGCGATTGTTCTAATCTGGGCCCAGAGGGAATCTGCAGACTTTTTTATCTTTGCTCTGATTCTGAGGACCTTTAAGTTTCAATGAAATGAAACTGAACACTAAAGTTTAACCTGAAAGTACAACACTCTTATCGATGGCTAAAAGTAGGGGTTTTCCCAAATGTTTTGATGCCAAAGACCACCAATATAATAATCCCTTTGTGAGAGATTCCATTCATAAAATATACAGTAAAGGCAGCTGTTTTCATGTAAAGATCCATATATAATGTAAAAATTTACTTTGTGTTTTTATTGACCCACTGTCAGAGTGATGTTATATACAAACCTAAAGAGAAACATTAGTTAAATACAGATATAATAGAATTAAAAACATTTTGTATAAATACAGATATAATAAAATTAAAAACATTTTGTATAAATGCAAACATTTCAGTTAAATACATTTTATTTAAAAGAGCTTTTTTATGTAATATTTGTCAAGAACACATGCAGTTAACTTTGACAGCTGTATATATAAAAAAACACCAAAATGTATAACCAAAAATATACCAAAATGGCACTTTTTACAGGATTCAACCGTTCTCTGAGATTTGTTTTCATGATAATCGAATGTAAAGAGTTTTATCTTTAAAAACTCTTTAGATTATAATGCTAGTATATGGGGGCATATAATAAGTAAAGAGAAATCGCTAGTTTATACCACTAACAAGGCTCAAAATAGCCCCACACTAACACAGTAACATAATGAGGGTCCTTACATGCAAATCGAAGCATTGAGAACTATGTAAGTGTACAGACCGTTGAATAAGAAGATACTTTATGAAGACAGTCCACTTCGTGTATACAGGCAGGAGCCATCTTAGAAAAAAGTCTCGACTAGTCAAACCACGAACGACATGCCAAGTGAGCTGAACTGTACAAACGGCGTTCATGGTTCTTGTCGAGACTGTTTTCCAAAGATGGCTCTTGCGGACTGTCTTTATAAAGTGTCTTCTTATTAATCTATTTTGAGCCTTGTTAGTGGTATTAACTAGCGATTTCTTTTTACTTATTATATGCCCCCATATACTAGCATTATAATCTAAACAGTTTTTTGAGAGAAAACTCTTTACATTCGATCATGAAAACAAATCTCAGAGAACGGTTGACTAGACACCAATGTGTAATCAGACCAAAAGTTCATTTTGCGCCAGAGTTCTCCTTTAATATTTAATTATTTCAAAAGAAGTCAGCCCCGCATATGGCCACATAATTTAAGTGGACATCATAAAGTTCCTCTTTATTTTATGTCAATTCAATATTGGCTAACCGGATCTAAACAAGGATCCACAGAATGTTGTTTAAATGTTTGGGGTCAGTACGATTTTCTTTTTTTGAAAGACATTGATACTTTTAGTACACAAAAAAGCATTAAAAATGATCAAAAGTGACAGGAAAAGACTGGTCCAAAATATTTGCATTCAAAATAAATGCTTTTCTTTTTAACCTTTTCTAAATGTTTGGTTAAAACAGTAAGTTTAGATGGATTAAACGGTTAAAACCTCTGAAATTGAACGCTTAGCCCATTTGATCCAGGGTTTAACTACCCTATTCTCCTCCAATTTCATGTCGGACACCATTGCACTTCTGTGAACTCTGTGCTGAATGGACTAGACACGCCTCCTGCAGACTGACAAGGTAATGCGCCTGAATTCCACGTGGGCAGCACCTGTGTTTATTTGTGCGACGTGACTGTAAATGCTGCATGACGTGCTGTGTTGGCAGATGCTAGGCTCTTAAATTATACACTTCAGCCTGCTGATCCAGGTTCAGCCCAGGGCTGTAGTGGAAATTGGTGTGCCATGCACACGCCACAGATCTCCAGTCTGCTAATAACACGACTTTGCAAAAGAGCCCTGGCATTTAGGTGAGGACAGATGATTGGAATTTTCTTGAAAGGGGGATTTCGTACTTCCGCTCTTTTTATTTTCGCTTCTATACTTAGTCTGAGACAGCGACATGTCTCTTCGTTTTCCTCCGGCCTGAAAACAGCTGGCCCAATCGACGAAAAGAGGGCGGGCTGAGAGCCATGACGTAGACACTAAGCACAGAGATTGGGGATATCGATAAATGACCACGGATGTGGAGACGGGATGCAATTCGCTCTGTTGTGGAGAATATTCCCGGCATTTGCAAACTGAAGCCTGACCAAGAAGAGTGTTTACTAAACCTTTTGAATGGAGTTGCGATGTTGTGGCCTGGCCATACTCCCGACAGAGGGAGTATCTCGGTCTCTTTTATCTGTCGAGCTCAAACTAGCACCCTTTTGACAGGTCAGTGTCTCCTTTCTTTTCCGGTTCTTAAATATTTCCATGTCATGCTGTAATCTTGCAATTAAGTTGCAGCATTTCTGACAGACTCGAGATGAACAAAGAGCTGTGTTTAACAGAAATAATCCTAACTTTGACAGTTGGCTGCAAATTTAAGTTTCTATCTACTGTCAAATATTGTGACGCTTTTCGACTACACAGTACCAGCTCGACTCGGCTCGGTTTTCCACTGTGTAAAGGCTGTACCTGTTCCTGCTTTCGGGTACTTTATTTTGTATCACCTCCGGCGAGGTTCTGAGCGAGCTAAGGCGATACTAAAATGTCACGTCAAAACAATGCCGACCATTCACTGTGTCACCATTACACGCGCCAGATGGAGTATCCAGAAAAACCACGCCATTTTTAAATAGTTTGGCCAGAGATGGTTACTAAACTTACTACTATTATTATGGCAACTCGGAAGAATACGCCGTGGTTAAACAAGGAGGTGCAGACTTTCCTTTGTTTGGTTGCCGAAGAGAGGATCCAGCGAGAGCTTGATAGGGCAACGAGGAATGAAAGGTGTCGCTATGACGACCGGGTACTATTTGTGGCGGTACTGTCTGCAAAGGAAAACGGAACGAAAAGCGAGCTGAGTCTAGCTGAGCCGAGGCGAGTCGAGCTGGTACTGGTAATGGAAAAGCGGCATTAGTTTAGAGGCCCCGATTGTGCCGTGGATGCGTAGATTTACTTCACATAATCACCAGAAGTCGTTCACAGCCATGTGCACTCCGGTATTTCGCTCGATGGTTTCGTTTTTGCATCATATAACTTATGTGTTTACAGGTTTAGTTCGATGCGGCTGAACTGGCGCATAACCAAACGTTATGTGTTTGGCTTACGGGTAACCAATGCTTTTATCCACAAGTTTCCGAGGGGCGCTCCTGTAAAAAATAAAGTGGGTGAAACTTCCGGTGAGGCGGCGGAAGTAGCATTCCAATGGTATTTTGTGTGTTAGTTAGCGAAGAGGCTGGCTGTTTTTCGGAGAATTATTTTACTATTTAAAGACGCAAATCTTTATGAGAGATGGTGTTACGGAGTTCATGGACAACATGTGCTGTTCGCGGTTGTATGTATAACCGGATTAAACTAGTTCAGTGGCTTAAACGTGATTGTTTTGAACATAAGCTGAAAACGAAATCACAGTGCTCCTACCAGAGCTCGTCTCTGATCCTGCCAACGACTGTAGTTTCCATCACCTTCCAAAAGACGACGAATCTTCCTGTGTACATTTGTTTAAATTCTTAATATTCTATAAACTCTATCAGCATGTGATTGGCTGTTCGCTACTGATGTTACACCTAAACTCAGGATCAAAGCCTGAGTTGACAGAATACCAAATGTGCCAGTTAATGTATTCAAGTAGCACATTCATTTATAATTTTGAATAAACTCCAAAGCACAATGACTAAGTGTGTATTTTTTATTTTAATTGTTTGTCAGCTCGCACAACTGTCTGTCACCATGCCTTGATGAGTATTGATTATTAATAATGTTATTATAATACTCCCAATCAACTACTGCGGAGGGTTAAGGTACTGTTATTTCACCCTTTTTAATTTCGTTGAGGTTGTGTTCCCACATCGTTAGCGAGTTTGGATCGTTATAACTTGAATGACTGTCAACTGTTGAATGAAGGAGTGTCAAGCATGTTAAATCACGCTTTGTTTACTTCCAACCGGAAGTCGCGCCCACTTTTGACGCAAAGCCTCATGGGGCGTAGGAAACTTGTGGATAAACCTTATGTAACCCCGCCCCTTTTCAGTGCTGCACTCGTTGTCTTTTGACTTCCGGTCTGTATTTTGACAGCGATCTTGCATAGGTATGAATGAACTGCTCGTAAAAAATTTCCTGGTCTGCATTTGTTAAGACATCTGCTTTAAAATGCTTATGATAAACATTAAAATGCTCATGATAACTTTTGTTAATTCTACAATAAGTAAATCCACTTCACCAGCTAATTACTTACTCCTCGACAGCGATGCCATAGAAGTATACAGAGCGACCGTGAAACCGGAAGTTCAAAGACAATATTTTAAAGATGACGGCGCCCACGTTTCTCTGGTGCATAAGGTCTATACTTCAGACTTGCGGCCCCTCGCGAAGTAGCAGTGTTTGGTATTACCAGGCTAGGATTTCGGGACTGCTCTTACAAGTTATTCCTTCATTTACTAGCAGTTTCAATGAAGACTTTGGGTGAGCACACATGGAGAAGTGATGGTAATGGAAGATTTAACACACGGCCAATTGTATGCTCTTTCCAGTTTCAAGCCTGAAATGTTTTAGGATCACAAACCTTTTGATGTGTCAGCATACCAATGCCTAAGACTTTCCTTTCTAAGAAGGAGATGCATATTTGTCCTCTTGAATAAGTAAGCCTAACATATGATGGCCCTGGTGTCACTGAAACAGGTTGAACAAAAGCACCATTGGCCGATTCTTTTTTTTTTTTATTAGGACAATGTGAAGTTGTTGCTAGTGAAGGGCTTGGGACTGTTTTCTTGTGTTTCTTGTATCTAGTATTTGAATCATGAGCAGCAAGCTCATTGGCTACTGATACAGCAGGAACCATTCAGCTGTGCCCTATAGAGATGATTTTATCACCAACACGCATTTCCCACTTGGAATTATGACTTTGTGGCACAGTTTATGTTCCAGCTGTCCTGAGACTCCAGAGTATTCAGGATCACATGGGAATATATGACATAATATGCTAAAGTTGTCAGTATGCGGGTGCCATCCGTCAGCAACTGAGATGAATGGGAATGCTGATGGATACCCCTATCCAGGTATTACTGACTCCTATTGTTTCCCTTGTGTAGTTGTATGTTTCATTCTTTGTCATCAGTATCAGAAAAATTACTGACGAGAACTTCCTGCAGTTCATTTCACATGCTTCTGTGAAAGATTATCATTCTGATTTATTGGCTAAGGGGGATATGAGAGTGGAACGAAAGCCACATTCAGGAAGTGAAGACGCCACTAATGAAAGTTAAGAGTGGAAAAAGTCCTTGGGCTGCGTTTGACATCACATGTTTCACGTCATGTCCTTCCGGACACTGGAAGTGAACCGTATATGGACTGTTCTTAGAAACACTGGAAGTTTTGTGTAAAAATAAGAAATTGGCATCATGTGTATAACTTTTGGTTAGTGTTTTTGGCTCAGATAGTTCTCTTTTGTAACTCAGGATAATTATGTTTGATTTAAAGGGATAGTTCACCGAAAAATGAAAATTTGTAGTCATTCACTCACTTTACTGGGGTTTTTCTACGGGAACAGTTAACACAAGAGAAGATATTTTAAAGAATGTCCCTACAATGAAAGTCAATGGGGTCCAATGCCATTGGTCCCACTGACATTCAAAATATTTGGTCTTGTTGGTCTTCAATGTGATGTGAAATGTTGGAGTTTGAAATCTCTTACTTTTTATTGTAAAATGTAGTTTCCTTGGAAGACTAAGCACTGACACTATTGAGATCTCTTCTAAAACTTTTTTTTCTCAAGAGATTTAAGTTTTAAATCTTATTAAAATAAGTTTAAAGTCTTATCTTAATAAGATTTAGATGAAAAATCACAATCTATTTTGTGAATGCATGTTATTTATCGTATTGTGAACAATTCATCCACGTCTGATTCTTTTTAGTCAAAAGTCTCCTTTTTTGTTTTCACATTTCGATGAAAACAACAGACTTTCCTATGGTTAGCAAAACAAAAATGGTCCAGAAATAGTGTTTGAAGAAACCTTTTCTGTATAGCATTTAGTAAGTAAACGGTACGTTCTTTCCTCATGAGTAAATGTATACTTTACTCCTGTGTGACTGTTTTCACACTCTCAGACTAGCCAGAGCTCAGTTCATTAAATCCGGCCAAGTTTCCCCCTCACAGGGTCCTCTTACCGGAGCTGCAGTCACTTACCATCTGCCCCTCTGTTTACACTCATCAGCAGACTGCTGGTAATCTCAGAAACATTTCCTACTAGCTTAGCCAAAGGGAATAAGGCGGGCGTTCAGTGTAACGTCTGTCGCAAGACACAAATAAGAATGTGTCTGTCTTATGCACTCTGTGTCACTCGCACAGGTAATACCGGCCCGAAATGAACAGCACTTCAGATGCTTCAGATTTACACCTGACAATTTGCGGCAGATCTGTTGTCGTCTTTCATGAGCAAATACTCCGGCTGACTCTACAAGGACAGATATTTCTCTACAAATATTTCAAACATTCCACCTTAACCGTAAACATGTTTTGCTCTTTTGCTCTTCATGTCCCTTTTAGCAAGCCTTGTCCTAATATTGACCTGTGTCTCTTAACGATCCACTGTTTCTATTGAACAGTCAGTCTTATGATGCAATGTGCATGCTCTAATGGCAAAAAACATATGCAAGTACACAAATGCAGATATGAATGTGTTGCAAGCATACACCACCAATGTATAGCCTATATTTAGTTGTTTTTTTCCATTCTCTCAACTAATGGAGTTTCTTGCCACTGTCGCCAGCCTAATATTCAACAATATTGTTGATTTGAATGCACTGACGCAATTGGATGAGAACTGAAATGAGCTTGCTGATTACATCACTGTTGTCGGCAGAACTGCTTTATAGATGACATGATCTTATTTAATAATTGATGATCTGTACATCAGAAGTAAATCAACACTAAAGTGACTTTAGCTGAACAATGACACTTTTTACAGCTGCTTTACAGCCCAGATTAAGCCCGTCATTGAATAATTTACCGGTTATCACTGTAAAGCTGCTTTGAAGCCATCTGTATTGTATAAAGCTCTATATAAATAAAGGTGACGTGACTTGACTTGGCACTCATGTTGTTCCAAACCTGTATCATGACTTTATTTTTACTGCAGCACATAAAAATAGATATTTTGAAGAATGTTTTTGTTCATGCAATGAAAGTCAATGGGGTCCAAAACAACCCTACTGACTTTCATTGAATGAACAAGACCATTCTCTAGTCAAGTCAAGTCAAGTATATTTATATAGTGCTTTTCACAATATAGATTGCAGAGCCAGGCCGATATATCGGCAGGCAGATATTATCGGCAGATATTAGGCATTCTCTAAAATATCGGTGTTATAATGGCAGATAAATGAATATTTAAAAACTAAAATAAAAACGGACGAATCACGCTTCAACCATGTCATGAGTGTTGTCAAAAAGTGCAGGTAAAGGGATAAGCAAGCTGACATTGTAATTATAAGGTAGCTTATAACTATAAGGCAATGTAGGGACTAATTATTATTTTATTTATCAGAACTTTAATATATTTTGATGTTCCTCCGTTCTAACTTGTGACAATAGGAACAAGATTCTTTTTAAAATGCATTATCATATTATTTTAATTAAAACTAATAAATAAATAACTAATGTTAGGGAAATCTGTTAATATTTTGTTGCACGTTTCTGAAATAATAGTGATAATAATATCGGCCGATATATCGGAATATCAGATTTTAAAACCAACAAATATTTGTATCGGTATCGGCCTTAAATCCTTTATCGGTCTGGCTCTAATAGATTGCATCAAAGCAGCTTATCAGTCAGTAAAATGTCCATTCTCTGAAATGTCTGTAAACATGTCAACAACTTTCTCGGGCAAAATTCTCTTCACATTGTTAGTCTGCCGTGCCTTTAGTTGACCATAAAACTGACCATAGAAAAAAGGCAGGTTATGTAATGCTAGTGCACCTTGTGTGGCTACACTGAGAATGCAATTAATATCTGTAATATGTTAAATTGCATTCCGTGTGATTATGCATTGTCAACAAAAATGTGACAGTTGTAGTTTTTGTCATTAATATTGTTAAGCGTCATCACATGCATTTTTCCTGAATAGTGCTATTTTTCCCGAATATCAGCATGATTACATACAGACGCGATATTAAAATCATAAAACAGTAAATAAGAACTTAATATTGTGGGTTACATTTGAGACAATATTTTGTTTTTGCTCTATTTTATTGATACTGATTTAATTTGATGGATTAAAAAGTGATCTGAGGGCGCGGGCTACTTTGTGGCTATGGCTACAAGAGGTAAAAACGATATAAATACTGTTCGTTTTCTCGCAAAAACCGCTCGTTTAGTGTCTTAGGCCATCAATGCGTACTTACATTTAAGAGTCATTAAATCATGTTTAATTTGGACTTCTCTGTGCATGCTCTTTGAGGTGGTGACCATAGACCTCCATTATATGACTGACCGACAAGAACGGTTTGACCTAAATATATCAAAATTGAAACTACTGCGGAAACAAAGACACTTACATCTTGGGTGCCCTTGAGGATACCAAAAATGAATTTCAAAGTGAACTATCCCTTTAAGTTGTGTCTCCTGTACCCGTCATGAAGGGTGGACAGAGAACAGAATCTATAAATAAGGTGACCTCTCACATAGTAATCTTGTGAACTTGACTACTGTAATGTATTGTTCTCCTATACAGTGTGCTTTTCTGAAAGCATGATGGTGTGTGTGTGATAATAGCCTGATGTTTGGTAGAGGTGCTGTCCTGTGTTGTCCCAGAGGTGCTCCACACCCTTCCACAGCACATTTCTGTGCCCTGTCTCGGGGGATCCTCCCGATCGGAGGAATGTAAATAAATAGAGCGGATGACCTGGGTGTTGCTTTCCTGAGAGGCCTTCCATGGGTGGGGATGTGACTGGACAATCGCTCCAGCCAGGTCAACCGGCTGAACGTTTAGTTTTAGCTCTGTGGAAACTGGGTGTGCACTGTGCACATGCATGTGAATGCATTCAAAGGAATTAGCTTGTGAATACGTGCAGTTAACACCCTTAAAATACAGGTTTCAGAAAGGTGTTAAACATCTATATTAGCTCTTTAAATAACCCAGGATGATTCCTAGAACTAACACACTGATCTGACATATCTGGAACAGGTTCTTTTCTAATGTCCAACGAATCACGTAGCACAGGGGTTTTCAGATGTTTTATGCCAAGGACTCCCAAAACGGATCCCGTTCTGAGGAACTCCATTCCTAAAATATAAAATCAGACATGGATTTTAATGTGCCAATGCCCACTTTATTTATATCCACCTTATTTTTCACACAACAGTGGGCGCTTCCAATTGTTTTTAGCTGTAAAAAACAGATTTTTTATGCTGCTTGATATTGCAAAGTTAACTATTATTTTTTAACCATATTACTTTAATGATTTCTTACCATAATATTTTAATAATTAACATATCATGAAAATCATAAAACCCTACAGTGTATTGTGTGTGGGGAAAATATTTAATGTGATGTTATAAACCCCATGTTAAAGTGAAATATTGTCACTGTACTTTGGCCAAAACTAAAGATATTTAGTCAATACGTTAAGTAAAACTACATTATGTCAAATATTTAATATTTTCTGTGGATCCCCAGCACATGCACTTGGGGCTTCTTGGACCCCAGTTTAAAAACCAGACCTCAAAAAATATTATAATAATCCAGCAAGATTTTTGTATGAACAAAAAGTCCTACAACTTTAAAATCTGGTTCGCGATATCTTGCAGAAATTTCGTGAATGTCACTGCACGGTCCACGTGAGCATGAAGATGATGACATCCTTGTATCATCTGTCTAAAAGTAACTGCATTGTGAGGCATTTGGTCATTATGTGTCACATTTTCACTTCTGTTCTACCCCACACTATCACGCACGTGTTCTTGCATCAAATGACTTCACTCTGACAAATAAAACTGCTTTCCCTGTGGCCACAACCAGGCCTGAACACATGTTGCTGAAAGATGCATGAGCTGGCTAATCTCTGACACTAAATGACCATCCCTCAAACAAGATGCGTCATGCTGTCTGTTTCTGTCTCCTCACCGCACACTAGCTTATCCCACTGACTCCACGTATCAGGTGACTATACGGGCCTTGAAATATTCAGAGCTATGTGAGAGCATCTAAATATAGATGTGTTGCTGCTCCCAGGACGCTGTCTAAATGTCATAGTGCGAAAAGCGCGGATTAGTGCACCTTTTCAATCCCGTATCCTGCATGGTGTGTACAGTGAATGAGTGGAACTGTCGAAAACCCTGAGCATTGAGATTAGTATCTGTTCCTCACTACCTTATCATGTTGTGAACTGTTTGGTCTGACACAGTAACGCCCAGCATGACCCAGAATATGTAGAGAACAATTCAGTAAGGCAAAGGTCATTTTGAGTCCAGCTACAGTTGTTGCAACTTTGTGTGGTTGATAAGGCTCAATGAACTTGATGCGAAGATCAAAAATATCTTTGATTTAGAAATATGAGAGAATAATCAAGAGAAACATCGAACTGAGAATAACCAGAGAAAGCAAGAAAAACTATAAGAAAACAGACTTAGGGCTGCATGATTAATTGAAAAATAATACCTGAAAACACATTTAAAATGTTTGTGTTTTATATATATATATATATATATATATATACATACACATACACACACACACATATATATGTGTGTGTGTGTATGTATATCAAAAAAATTTACTACATCAAAAAAAATTCTAAAGAGTTGCTTCGCAAGTCAGACAAAAATTACTGGTAAAGTCTGTACTATTGGAAAAAAAAAATGTATATATATATATATATATATATATATATATAGATATATATATAAATATAAATAAATAAATTAATTTATTTTATTATTATTTTTTCCCCTTCCCAATTGTACAGACTTTACCAGTAATTTTTGTCTGATTTTATATATATATATATATAGTCTGATCCGTTTTTCAGCATAGCTATACCAATTTAAACAAAAGAGCTCAACAATAACAATTGCGATAGACCACAGTTTGATTTCTTTTAAGTGGAACTGATGGCAAAATTGACCGGCTGTGTGAAATCAATGATGCTCTTGTCGCTGGGTGACATGCAGGACATTAGCCTCCTGTCAGACATCTGATGGCCTCGCAGGCATCACCCTAGGGATCACTTCAACACATCCACAGACCGATAGCCGCATAACAGCAAGACAATTGCAGGGTCTCTTTGGTATATGCCCAACTGTCCTTAGGCTCCAATAATGGGCTATATGCACGCATAAGTTCCGCATTTGACGTAAGGATGCTCGTCCATTTCCGGTTGTGTAGATTAAAGCGGAGGAAAACGGGATTATGGCAGAGTCTTCAATATTTACTGTCCTCCCGTCTTTGAAACGAAACGTACATACGTTTAGATGTAATTTTATATATAGTTATGTTTATTTAATACAATTTTAAAAAGAAGCATAAACACAACGAGGGGTGTCTGTTTTATCTGTTTTTGTGACTAACGTTTCATTAGTATAACCATGGAGTATAAAATTCAATATAAATTCTCGGTATTGCATTGGACTCTATGATCGGCGGAAGTTATCGAGCATCCTTAATCCTTCACCGGAAATAACGCCGTGCATAGAGCCCATTAGAACGATGTGTCTAATCAGGTGACTCATAGATTAATATTTGGCTTTATCATCAAAACATGGCATTACATTGGGAGTGTTTGGCCTTCAGCATTAATATATATTGTTAATATATATAGTGAAAAATGATTCCAATTTAAAGCTACACTGTGTGATTTTTACCCCCATCTAGTGGTGAAAAGGTATATGACCATCCATTGAATATTAGTTTCTGTTCCTCTCAATTCCGATTTCGTTTTAACTCCTACGGTGGCCAATGTAGTCCAAGATTAACATGGCTTCCAGTTCGACCTCGTCCATGAGTGTTAACTCAAACGTAAACACGAAAGGCGAAGCTTGAATTAACGGGTATGTCCCTCTTTGGCTAATGTACTTTCAAGATGGAGGGGCAACATGGCGACCGACATTAGATCCCCTTACCCGTATGTATTTTCAATGGCATATTATACACTCACGAGAGAGAATACTTAATTACTTGAACGAAGTAAATGTATATTTATTAATGAGCACATATATTTTTGAAAGAACTAAGTGTTTTTAGCTAAGAATAAACTAAAAGAGTTACACAGAGTAGCTTTAAAATAGGCTGCCGCCTAACTGATTTCTAATGTAATTTATTCCTGCGATGGTAAAGCTGAATTTTCAGCATCATTACTCAAGTCTTCATTGTCACACAATCCTCTTAAAATCAATATGCTGATTTGGGGCTCAAGAAACATTATGTGAGACTGGAAAAGTTAAATGGCGTGATGTAGATTTTGTTTGTGTGATGGTTTTTGAAGCTTGTAGACTTAGCTTGGCTTGTTTCAGTGCCACCAAACTTTCTTTAGCTTTTCTCAAACTTTCCTTCAGACATTACTTGAAACTGTCAGATAGGTCTTGAAGTGGTGACGAATGCTTCCTGCGTGACGCTGAGGTGATCAAAGCTACAAGGCATTTCCAATTCATGCTGCCGGCCTTCAATTCGACTTTTCCTCCCACAAGCAGCCCTTCTCCAACTCAAATGTCTCTCGTCAGCTACAGCATGAGATCGCTCTCCTGTAAAGAGTACAGTATCAGCGGTAACAAGCTTCATTGTCGAAACTTGGTTAGCAACTTGGAATTAACTTAATAAAGGAGCAGTTCAGAACTTCAGATCATTGTGCGGCATCGTCAAAGCCTGAGCATCAGTTTTGGCAGGTTTTAATGTGAGGTTAGTTTAGTATATACACATGTTGAATTATTTATGATTTCGGCACAGGGAAGTGTTATTCAAATGGCCAGATTCTGGCTGCAATAAATTGGGTGGTTCAGCTTGTGGTTTGCACTGTTGGAATATGTTCTTCCTCTTGAGCCTCCGTATTTTGGATTCGCTCAATGGGACGTCTAGACATGGTTTTTCTGCAATGGGGATTGTCAATAAAGTTTTTTTTAAATTAACAAAACACTTTTTTATTTGACTTTGTCCTTTTTAACCTTGATTTAATGGTCGCAAAATACTGCATGGCACACACGTTCACCATCACAAAAAGTTTGTTGGAAGGCAGCAGCTAATAAGGTGAACCGCAGCCATAGCGGCGATTAGCCCCTTTTGATCTTGAGGTGAACAGGCGAAGGCTGGGGTGGTTTTGGAGGGGAACCTTCATCAAACTTCAAACGCCCCATTTAATAAAGTCAGAGCGAGAAGTGTGCACAATACGCTTGCCAGACCACATTAGATGGACAGAAACACAGGGAGTGGCTGCTTGTGCTGAGAGACATCTAAAGCATCATGGTTTTTCTGTAACTTTAGAGTTAAAGTAGGAGACTTCTGTAAGTCCTGTGATGTTCGGTGTTTGATGAAGCAGCTAAATTAGCTGTCAAGCCTTCAACTGTTGAGTTCACTTCAATTCCCAGTGCATGCTAAGCAAGCCAGTCCAGTTGCCATGCTAAATGCTTCTTTGAAAACACTTCAACCTCAAGGTTTTGAGCTGTCTGAAATTTCAAATAACCTTGACTACATGAGTAATAAACAGACCTTCTGACATATATCAGCAGTTTTTTTTTCTTATTTGTTTTTCTAATAATTAAGATTTTTCTTTATTTATATTCTCTGCATAGCTCTTGGGAATACTTGATTCTGAAAATAGGGTCCATGATAAAAAGAAAATATAATAAAAGATAATATAACCAAATTATTTTAAAGCCGATGTGCCGTTTTGGTTTTAAAAAAAAAGTTTAAATATTACTACTTTAAAACGTCATGTGGTGTAAGCATCAATTAAAGGAAATTTGAAAAAAAAAATTCTACACCTTGAATACATGCGTGTACATGCACACCTAAATTATTATTTTTAAGATAAAAATTATTTATTAATTAACATCATGGATTAACACTTAAAATTATGTTTTTTCCAACATGACAATGACAGTGGTCCTCTCCATATCAAAATTTTAATTGCGTTTCTTTCCAATAAAATTTGTCGTTGCGGTCTAAAATGTAATTAAAAAAAATGGGTTTGATCTACTTGTTTGTAGGGCTGCACAATTTGGCCAAAATGTTGTGATTATCTAACAATATGGTTATACAAAAAATAAAAAAAATAAAAAATAAAACTATTGAACAAATGATTGTAATACTTCACTGTAAAAATAAAAACAATCAAGTGTTTCAGAAAAAAATAAAATAAATAAAAATCATAAATATATTATCTCACAGATTTAAAATTACGATTACTAATATTAATGTCTTCATTTTTATGGCTGACCTGACATTTTTTTATTTTTTATTATAGGCCTTCAAAACATATCAAAATAAGTTTAAATTTAGAAACGTGTTCATCAAAGAGGTGTATTTAAGTCGTATGCATTACATTTCATGAATTTTTAAATAAATTAATAGATCCCAGCACATGTTTGCATTGTTTAGTAATGCCATACAATGCACATGAGCTCACTAGGCACTGCAGTGAGCTTCCTTTGATAGTGGCTAGAGGGATCTTTCTCTGTTGGCTGAATGGAAGCCTCTTGTACCAGCAGGGAACAAAGTGCAATTGTTTGTTTCTACACTCCAATGCATTCCTCTCATTCTTTCTGCAGAGCTCTGGATGGGAATCAACTGGGTGCTGGTGAGGTCATTGAACTCGTTCTTGCTTCTTTTTTTTATATCTGCCCATAAAGAATGCAATGGGCAGACTATAAAATGTGCAGTTGGATCGTGTGGACAATCGTAAGTCCCACAGTTGTCTACACATTGAGGGAGCACAGAGAGGCATATAGAATATGTTTTAAAATGAGAAATATTCTGTTTGGCAAGATAGAGTTGACTTGCTTGTGTCATGTGTCGATATCAAAGTGATCACTAACTGATCTCTCAAGATACACTGTTAAAGGATTTTGCAAAAAAATTACCTTTAGCTTGTCACTGGACCAGTACCTTAAAACAAACAGATTTGTTCCTATATACCCCCAAATGATGCATATTAGCACCCTAAAAGGATAGTTTGTTCCAAATTGAGTCGTTCTAAACCATTAACTTTCTTAATTCACAAAAGAAGATAAAAAAATTTAATTGGTGTCCAATGTTGTTTCAAAATATCTACTTTTGTGTTTTATCATTAAGGCTTTTACAGTGGCTGAGAGAGCTCAATGTGCTGCAACTGAAGAAAACAGCAAATTAATAAAACATCTTCATCAGTTTGACAAAACATGCGCAAATACTCACAATTTGTATTTGAAGCGTATTTCTGTATTTGGTTGCATTGTGAGTATTTGAGTATTTCAGAAACGAACTGCAAATACTCACAACGCAACCAAATACAGAAACGCACTGCAAATACTCACAACACAACCAAATACAGAAACGCTCGGCAAATACTCACAACACAACCAAATACAGAAACGCACTGCAAATACTCACAACGCAACCAAATACAGAAACGCTCGGCAAATACTCACAACGCAACCAAATACAGAAACGCTCGGCAAATACTCACAACACAACCAAATACAGAAACGCTCGGCAAATACTCACAACGCAACCAAATACAGAAACGCTCGGCAAATACTCACAACGCAACCAAATACAGAAACGCTCTGCAAATACTCACAACGCAACCAAATACAGAAACGCTCGGCAAATACTCACAACACAACCAAATACAGAAACGCTCGGCAAATACTCACAACGCAACCAAATACAGAAACGCTCGGCAAATACTCACAACGCAACCAAATACAGAAACGCTCTGCAAATACTCACAACGCAACCAAATACAGAAACGCTCGGCAAATACTCACAACGCAACCAAATACAGAAACGCACTGCAAATACTCACAACGCAACCAAATACAGAAACGCTCGGCAAATACTCACAACGCAACCAAATACAGAAACATAATTCAAATACTCACAACGCAACCAAATACAGAAACGCTCTGCAAATATTCACAACGCAACCAAATACTGAAACGCTCTGCAAATACTCACAATTTGTATTTGAAGCGTATTTCTGTATTTGGTTGCATTGTGAGTATTTGCAGAGCGTTTCAGTATTTGGTTGCGTTGTGAGTATTTGCCGAGTGTTTTTCTATTTGGTTGCTTTGTGAGTATTTGCCGAGTGTTTTTGTATTTGGTTGCGTTGTGAGTATTTGCTGAGCATTTCTGTATTTGGTTGCATTGTGAGTATTTGCCGAGTGTTTTTGTATTTGGTTGCGTTGTGAGTATTTGCTGAGCATTTCTGTATTTGGTTGCATTGTGAGTATTTGCCGAGCGTTTTTGTATTTGGTTGCGTTGTGAGTATTTGCTGAGCATTTCTGTATTTGGTTGCTTTGTGAGTATTTGCAGAGCGTTTCTGTATTTGGTTGCGTTGTGAGTATTTGCCGAGTGTTTTTGTATTTGGTTGCGTTGTGAGTATTTGCTGAGCATTTCTGTATTTGGTTGCATTGTGAGTATTTGCCGAGTGTTTTTGTATTTGGTTGCGTTGTGAGTATTTGCCGAGCGTTTCTGTATATGATTGCGTTGTGAGTATTTGCTGAGCATTTCTGTATTTGGTTGCGTTGTGAGTATTTGCCGAGTGTTTTTGTATTTGGTTGCATCAAGAGTATTTGAAGCGCATTTCTGTATTTGGTTGCGTTGTGAGTATTTGCAGTGCGTTTTTTAAATTGGTTGTTTTGTTTTGTGAGTATTTGCAGAGCGTTTCTGTATTTGATTGCATTGTGAGTATTTGCAGTGCGTTTCTGTATTTGGTTGCATTGTGAGTATTTGCAGTGCGTTTCTGTATTTGGTTGCGTTGTGAGTATTTGCAGAGCGTTTCTGTATTTTGTTGCATCATGAGTATTTGAAGTGCATTTCTGTATTTGATTGCATTGTGAGTATTTGCAGAGCGTTTCTGTATTTGGTTGCAGTGTGAGTATTTGCAGCGAGTTTCTCTATTTGTTTGCATTGTGAGTTGCATTTTCATCAGTTGCAGCATGCTGAGCTCTCTCAGCCACAATAGGTTTTACTCATTAAAGTTCTAAAATAAAAGTCAGAAAACAGTAATGTCTCTGTTTTACCATTGTACCAAGAGTTTTTGTGCCATATCATAGATTAACAGTGACTTACTGGAGTGGACACAACTGTGCTGTACTGATAACTGGACTTTCTTGTTGGAATCATTAGTAATCTTCCAGTTTCGATAGCTTGCATAGGACCTTATGATGCGATATTCTACACTGGTATTCATCTAAACGGAATTACAAAAATAATCCCTTTTCCCCAACACATTTACTGTCGCTTCATCCAACAAGCAGTCCTGTTTCAAATGGCATTGGTTGAGCCAGATGTTGACAAGATTGACCGCAACATCATTGCTAGAACTAACTCGGCAATGTTGAAAGTGTCAATGTTTATACTTTTCAGGAAGTTGGGCTAGATTAATAGATGAACGGTTTACTTATACTGTAGTTTTCGCTGCACATTAAACTGGCTTCAGTCTAAGCATTTTAACATTGGAAAAAATAACCCTTTCCCTTTTAACGTTAATATTCTGTTTACTATGAATTTATGAAACTGTCAGTATGTAAAAAACTTTCTCAAGCTCATACCTGGTAGGCTACTTGATCAAACAGAACCATATTGTAGTAGAGCTACAAAGATGTCAAGGGAGGTCAAGTTCCTTCAAGCAGATTACTGTTTACAACTGTTTAACTGGTGATCTAATATCTTTAGTCACCGCTTTACCCAGACGCAATCTGTGGTTCATTCCATGTTGTTTAAGGTTTAAAAGTGGAGATTGAGATTTTTTTTCATTAGCCATTAACTTTTGAACATCTGTTGCCAAAACTATCAAGAGTTTATTAGTGGGTTGAGCTCCAGGAGAGACTAGATTATGGGGTGTGCTCTGTGGAGCATGGGGGAGTTTCATTATTTTTTTTTTAATTTGATGGATTCATTATGGCTTCATGCTCTGTATTGTTTGGCTTCTCTTACATCAAAAACTCAAACCACAAATATGATGGATGAGAACATTGAGTCTTTTAATAAGACTCATTTGAGTGCCATGAATCAAAGTAATTTTACCACAAAATAATTAAATCACACCTTTGCTTTAAACGTCGACATGAAATGAAAGTTTTGATAGTCTTTTCTTCCCTATCTTGACGTATATCTGCGTGAAACGGCTTTTGAAGGACGGTATTTGTTTTGTTTTTTTCACTGGGAATTGATTGGGTCATTAGATCATTTTTTTATAGAACTTCAGATTGTTATGTTGCATGTCAGCAACAACATTAGTACTCCAGCTCTGCCTACTCCAGCATCACCTTTTCCACCGACATGCCTGTGTCCGTTCTCTTACCATTCCATGCATTTTCACTGCAGGAAAGGGAGTTCCTGGAAAGATTGGTTCAACTCCGGCCCTAAAAACCTGCTGGTCACGAACGAAACTAGGGACCAGACAAATGCTGATGCTATCTTGTTGAGCAATGTAATAACGTTGCATTATATTGCTTTTTAGATGGAAATATATAAAACTCTTGGGTTAGTAGAGGGCCTAACCATCTAGCAATACCCTATAGAAACCCTTCTCAACCGAACAGCAACACTTTGGCAATGCGATAAGTTTTGCATGCACAAGTTCCACTCAATATTTCCCAAGAAATGTAAAAATCTTAGTTACTTAGTGCACCTTCAAAATCTAACATATTATGTGTGCTGATTATTTATTATCACCAAGTGTGCTACACAAGACCTGAGAAGTGAAGCCAAAGCATTTCGATCACCCCCTGGTGGTTGGCTGCAGTATACTGTATGTCTTTAGCCCTGTCCTCCTTCACGTAATCAAATGGGACATAATCAAACCCAATTACACTTCAAATAATGATGGTTTCTGTCATTTTAGCTAGTTCTCATCATGCAGATGTATGTTCAAGTGTTTGTTTTCACAATAAGTTTGGTTTTAGTTAGTTATTTGATGCTATAAAAATGGGGTGTAACATCATGATTGACAGCTGTGCTTGTGCGGGGCCTTGATGCCGTGGCTCCAACTTAGGATCATTACAGAGCACATTCGGGCTCCGAATGATGGAATCGGCAAGGGCTGAGTGTTACTGGGATATTTTGGCTTCATGTTTCTACAGTGGAAGCAAGCAGAGACGTGCTGTCCACATGATTATAACAATAAGTAGCTTCCTCTCCAAAACCAATAAATCCTGAAACTTTTATGTCTGTGTATTTCGATTTCCCTGACAAACCACGCCTCACTAGACTTTAAACCTCAAGATGTTTCAACAAGCTGTCATCTAGCCATCATAGTACTGGCAACCAGGCGTTTGGCTTTGCAGTAGACATCTCCCTGGTTACTGGCTTGGCATCTGTATAATGCTAGCATCACCATGGAAAAGTTAGCGGCAACACTGTGCGGTTACACAACATGGGCATTTTTCATGGGAACATTCTGAATCTCTGTATGTGAAAGCGTTGTCCCTGTCAATATCCTGAAAGTGATATAGGCCATGCTAAGTTTCAAATCCCAACATTTTTTTAAGTTTAGCTATAGAGAATGTCCAAAATCCCAGAAATCATCGTATTCGAAATATTGTTTCAATCTGTTTGCAGTCTGTTTACAATTTCAAAGGAGTAGACCGAGATCATAATAGGGTCACCTTGAAAACAACGGGTCTTTTCTTCTTTGTCATTTTGTTAGAGTAGGATTAACATGTATAATTAATGTGTATAAATGTACTCATTTTTTTTGGAGCACTTGTGTTTCTAATTAAAAACATTTTAGAAGCACAGTCAAAAATTTAGTAGCACCTTTTGATCATCCTTTAAAGCAAAGAAATTAACTTTCCCATTACTGAGCAATGTTTGCCCCTTAAAATGATTTCCAGGGGCACTTTTATCGTGCAAAGGGCATCTTTTTTTCTAACCTTATAAAAAATAATGTCAACTTTCATGTTAAATTCTTCAATTTTAATTGATACATTTTTTGTTTTTAAATTAAAATAATGAACTCCGTTAGAATGATAAGACGCTATCAAAGTATTGCCAATGAAATGAAATCAGCATCAACAAAATCAATCTTTGCACTGCAGATGTGGCACAAGCTGCATCTGAAGTGCCATTTATTATATTTACTGACACTTTAATGCGTCTCAGCTAAGACATGATTGCATGTACGTTCATTTTAACAATGTAATGATATTAATGTTTGAAATATAATACATTTTAAATACAGAAATATTAAATTATTAAAATAATTGTCACTGAATCATTCATTCAATACAGATTCGTTCAAAACAGCTGATTCATTCAGGAACAAAACAAGTGACTAGGAGTTCGCACACCAACTAATGTATGACATCAAAGTACCACGAGAGTGATCAGAGGAGCAGAAGGCTCACTGTACTTTGTCATACAGTGATCGGTCTGCACAGTGTCGAACATACCAACTGTCTTTATTATTATTCATTGAATCATTGACTCACCAGATTTATTTAAAACGCAGATTCATTTATCACCGATGGAAAAAACATTGCTATTTTTGTGCAGTGGCTCGTGTGTGGCTTTGTTTGGAACTAGTTTTGTTGGTGAAATAGAGAAAAAACAGAAAAGACTGTGTAAGTCACTTAATATTAACTTTTTGTTTATTGAGCTGTTGTATGAAATCAATATCATATTAAAATTTGGGGAAAACAACACTCTTGCTCATGTTATTTTGCTTAATTATATCATGTACACATGAAAAACAACTTATACTAGGCATATTGTGAATTTTTGGAACAATCTTTATTAAGTTTGGTTGAATATTTGCCTTAAACCCTGTTAATTTCTGACCCCAATAATCCAAATTTGATTTCACAAGCTACTAAGAAACAGCAGCTCATATTAACTGAGGTATTAACGAAGGCATGTTTTCACAATGCGAAAGTGTACAACTTTTCGCGAGTTGGTGTGCTCTAAATATTTTTCGCGGTCACTCTCAATCATTTTATGTTGCAAATGTTCCTGAAGTGGTCATTATGTAGAGTCCTAGTACTTTGGTTTCAGTAAATAAACTCCTCCACTGAACCTGTTTGTCCTTCAGGACCCCGCAGGAGTATGTTATATTTCTCATGGTTAATGTGTTGTTATCTCAGTGTCAATTCTGGAAGCATTTAAGCGTGTAAGTGAAGAATTCTTCCTCTCCCTCACTGAATGTTGCTGTTCAAAAGTAAAGGCACACTGTGAAGAGGTACATATTAGCTTATTAGTAAAGCCATGTCTGTATTTATGAAATAAACTAGCTACTATTTGGATCTCCTTGTGAAATGTATAGGGAAACTTGAGGATATTCCTATTAGCTCAGAGACTAGGAATATAATTCCTTATAATCATGAAACATGATTGGGGAATCACCTACAAATGATAAAATTACCCGAAGATGGAAAAGTTACCGACGGCCTGTTTGGACAGCTGAGCACAACAAATTATGATCACTTCTCCATCCAGGTCAGCGAAAATAGATCAATAATCAATCATAAGAATTATAATTAAACATTAATATTTCAATTGTCTAAAATAGATTGATTGTCAGGATAATCTTTAAAGGGACTAATTCATGATCAAACCATCTGTTGTCCAGCAACCCTGATCATTCGACCTTCATCAACCTCCTTAAATTATTATCCTTTATAGATTTTCAAGAGAAGCTATTCCTCTGGCCTCAAGGATTAACTTCCCAGTTCTATAACAATACCTTTTTAAGTATCTATAAATTTGTAAAGCAAGTAGCGTTGGATCGTACATTAAAGGGATTTGTACATGAGCAAGAGACAGAATCAATGAATAAATTAGGGGGGAGAGCCGATGAAGAAACTATGAAAAGATGCCTTTATTACTAATATGTTGTTTTTAAGCTGGAGATACTCAATAGTTTTTGGGGCAGGACTGCCTGTTGGTGCGACTAAAGGTAGGTGGGTGACTGTTAGGGAAAAAGATTGCATTTATGTTTGCAATTCTGTTTGGTGGCACTGTAATTTCACTTCACTTTAAGTCTGCAGCCTTCGATTAATTGAATGAAGATGGATCCCTTTGTCATTATGAATTGTCGGCTCAACACTAATTAGCTTGATTATTGCTTAGTGCCTGTAGAAAGAGGATAGATCGTCATCCAACTCCATACGCCCTTCCACCAGGTGATGACTCAGCGATCTTTTGCCAATATCTGCGCCCTCCACATGCACCACGCCTGCCCTTTCGGACTGCCGGCTCTTGGCAGATACAATAAGGACATTTTTATTAGATTAGTTGCCAGGCCTGGCCTGTGTATTTATAGGGGTGACTGCTTTCTTCCATTCTCCTCAGGGAAAGGGCAGCACACCCACACACAGACCACCACTAACAATGCATTGACCTCCGTCATCACTATTCAAGGTGGAGCCAAGCGGCTTTTTTCACACAACGTCTGCCTTTGTAATTGTGCATTTCCTAAGTTTTTATTACAAGTATTCAAAATGTTCATGAAGCATGTAAGTTGTGTAAATATAAATATCAGTTACTTTTCAGACAATGAACATGGTGTGGGATTGATATGGCTTGATGTGTGTAGCTTTATTGTTATCTGATTTTCTGCTGTTCAGAGATGGCCCAATGATTTTTGGGGGTGGTGATGGCGGAGTGGATAAGACATATGCCTTCGGTATGAGAGTTCGAATCCACAGTGAGACACCAATTTGTCCCTGAGCAAGACGCATAACCCCTAGTTGCTCCAGAGGCGTGCGACCTCTGACATAGATAACAATTATAAGTCGCATTGGATAAACAACTACTTATTTTTCTGTACCATTCGGGGTGGGTTTATTTCAAATACATTATACCTCAATAATAGATCTGTACGGAAGAAATTGCACGCAGGAGTCTCAGTGAATGCTTGAAATCAAAGCAGAATCTAGATTGTAGTCCTGGTTAATTGATAACATACACTCTTAAAGAAATGGTTGCATCCCCCGCTTCATATATGGAACTCCAAAATAGTTCTATATAGAATCATTTTTTTTGGTAAAAGGCTATATTGGCCAAGTATGGAACCCCAGGGTTCTATATAGAACTCAGAGGAGCCCTTTTTTTAAGAGTGTATAGAAAAAGGTAGGGGTTCCAAATAAGTAGCGCTGATAGAACCTTTTAAGGTTCTATATAGAACCTTTTTTTCTAAGAGTGTACCTACACATCTTGATTCCTTAAAGTTGTGTTGCTGTCAGGCAATTGATGAGCTACTGAGGCTTAGACGAGCTTGTGTCTGGTTCATGCAAATTATTGTAGTTCAATTTAAATTTGAAACGTGTTAGAAGGCAATTGATAATTTGTTGCAATTTCATTTACATGCACTTAAAAAATGCTGGGTTGTTTTAACCCAATTTTGGGTCAAATATGGACAAATTCAAACATTGGGTTAAAAATGTACTTAAAAACTTAAAAATGTAACTCAATGGCTGGGTTTGCCCATATTTGACCCAAAATTGGGTTAAAACAACCCAGCATTTAGAGTGTGGTACATTAGAGTGAGCAACAGTTTGAAGTAGAGCCAGACCGATTTATCGGCAGGCCGAAATTAGCCATTTTCCAAACTATCGGTATCGGAAATTATAATGGCCGATAAATGAATATTTTAAAAATAAAAACGGACAAACCGCTTCAACCATGTCATGAGTGTTGGAGTTGTATAGTTTGTCCACCAGAGAGCACTCTACACCGTCCCTGTTGGCAACACTAGTGTATAACGCGCCACATATCCTGCAACCTACTGATCCAGGTTGCAGGTAGCTTATAAGGCAATGTAGGGACTAATTATTATTTTATCAGAACTTTAATATATTTTGATGTTCCTCTGTTCTGTTGTGACAATAAAAGAAACAAGTTTCTTTTTAAAATCATATTATTTTAGTTAAAACTCATAAATAACTACAAATACCTAATGTTAGGGAAATCTGTTAATCTTTTGTTGCGCGTTTCTGAAAAAAAATATCGGCCGATATATCGGATTTTAAAACCAACAAATGTTGGTATCGGTATCGGCCTTCAAAATCCTTTATCGGTCGGGCTCTACTTTGAAGAGTATATTGCTATATTGGTTAAATGGTCAAAAAAGCAGTGTCACACAGACATTTGCCCATTAAGTGCTAAGAGCATGCTTTCTGTTCATATAGCACGACTTGTTCCCTTTGTGGAAAAAGATACCTCAGCACCAATGGCAATATTCCCTTAAAAACTCCTACTTGCTTCAGGAGGTTCATCAAGTTTGATCTAAATGAATCTTTTTCAAACAATAGCCTTCTCAAGAATTAGATCATTGCTTCAGCAAAGGTCATATTGGATTGATGTTCTGAGGAAAATAAGCAGGGTGTGATATTCAATTATAAAGTCACTCTGGTTCCCATTGTCTATTGTCCTTTGTTTTTCTTCCTTGCTGGCTTCCCATCCAAAATTAAAAAGACCGTCACTCAATGCTCAGTTCCCAAACTTTGATTTACATTCAGCTTGGATGAGAAATGTCTATTGTGAAAATTTCTGGCAAAACGCTTTCCCACAATCTATTAAAAATCACTTTTTTTTTTCTCAGTGAAGCATGAATGCCTCAATGAGATATTCTGTGTTTGTGCACACACTAGCACTGACACTTATTTGAATATTTATGTGGAGGAACAGGTCCGATTGCAAATAATTTAGGAGACTGTATGCGGCTCGATCTCTTATGCCAAGTCAGCTCGGCTCTCAGGTGCCTCAGGTGTTTTCCCATGAATACTAACAGTGTTTTTCTGGAAACCTGCCAGCCACAGCAAGACACAATGAAATGACAATGTTTGCAGGATGCACAGAGCGTCATACAGATGAAATATGATGACACGGGATAATATTGTGTGCTATCCTACAGTCCAATGCTTTGGGTTGATTTAAAATGGGACATGCAATCTCGTTTATTCTTTGAGACCTCCCCGTTCTGCAGAAGAGTGTGCAGGTGCATGTGATATGGCAGCTGCGATTACTGTGCTATGCTTGTCATGTTTAATTAACTGTAAGGCAGGAGCACTGCCGCTCATTTTTTTTTTCTCTTTAGCCATGTCGAATCAATAGACACAGCCCCCGGCCTTCCAAGCCCTACGCCCCACCACCACCACCTTTTGAGTTTTTCCAACGTCCTTCACTACCAGTTTGCTGACATGCCTGGTTATCTTGGTAGCGAAGGCAGAATTTAAGTCCTCTGTCATCAGTTTGCCACTCAGCCAGGTCAGTGGACAAACACCCCTGAGACTGAGGCTTGCTGACCTTATTGTGTGAAGAAAGTTTGCTGTTTCTCTATCTCTGCCCAACACTGTGTCCTAACCAGGCGCGATGTGACAAGCTTCAAATTAGAAAATTCATTTTTCTATCCTCACTGAAAGAGAAACACCGCCCAAAGCAATAGACGTGGCCAATTAGGGCATATTTGACAATTAAGAAGCAGCAATTAAAATTTGCCATGTAGAACAACTTGACACAAATAGGCTTCACGGTGGGAGGTTTCAAGATTTGCAGGGTATTTTCATGAAATCAGGGTTGCATTTCTGGGTTTTTGTCCATGTGTGTTCGCTTTGAGATTATCCAAATGCTAGTATATTACAACAAGGTGACACAATTAACTAACTTATCATGCAAGTTGACGTATACACATTTATGTTTTGGAATTCTCTTTCAGGAAAATGGACCAAAGATATCAATAATTGGAGAGACAGTGGTTCTCTACCAGAGGGAAAACAAACTTCCAAGGGGGCAAAACAAGCATTAAAATGAGTGAAAACAACTTAAAATCAAGATATTTTTTTTGTATGTGGTCATGTTTATACTGAATATACATGTTTCTAGTTGTGGGCAATTTGTGGGCCTAAAGGTTGAGATCCACTGCTTTAGATGACTTAAGGGAGTAGTGCACTTTTGAAAAAAACTTTTGCTGATAATTTACTCACCCTCATGTCATCCAAGATGTCCATGTCTTTCTTTCTTCAGTCGAAAAGAAATTAAGGTTTTTGATGAAAACATTCCAGCATTTTTCTCCATATAATGGACTTCAATGGGAACCAAACGGTTCAAGGTCCGAAAGACCGTTTCAGTACAAACTACAAACTGTTGAAAGGGCTTTAAACGATTCCAGACGACGAATAAGGGTCTTATCAAGCGAAACGATCGCTCATTTAATAAATAAATAACAAAAGTTTAAGTTTTATAAGCTCAAATGATCGCCTTGCTCTGTACTGCGATGCACGTTCGTGACTCTCTCTCTCTTCAAAATGAACGAATCTTTTTCCGAGTCATTTGGTTCATTCAACGAACGAAAAGAAAAAAAATGCAGGGCGTGCCTTATTCTTGGTTCAATCAATTGGTTATTGACTGAATTGAAACTAATCTGAAAAAAATGATTGCTGAATTTCCATTTCATGATGACTTGAACATCTTTCCAATCCGAAGGAGCCACTGTTACTGTCATACAGTGGATGATGCTGAGATACAGGGTAAAGAATATTGCGATATTACCTGTCCATTGGAGCCTACTGTTTGTTTGATGGGAACCTCTGAAGCAATCATTTCTTCTGCTGGGATTTCGACATGTTTGCCATGTTGTTTGGTCCGGACACTTCCCTCTCAAGCTTTTTTCTTTCATGCTCCACGATGCAGGACAAAACCCAGATTAGCATGAAATCACAAAATATGCGATATATCGCTTGTCGCTTCTTTGTGCCTTGCCTGTGTAAGCTGAAAAGTACATTGCCTTAACATGTAAAGATGATTTAGGATCAGGGCACACCTTATCACCACCTGCTTTGTCAACTGTGTTATGTCTAGAGGCGTGCACTGTTGAGTCTATTTACATTATTTATTTTAAAAACCATTGGTTGAGTTCAAAGATTGTTGTGTAGTCCTGCTTTAGATCTCCACCGATTCATGGCCATATATCTGCAGGATTAGACAGATTATTTGGCTGTGGGTTCTTTATATGTACCATCCCAAACTCTCGATAATATCTCCGAACTCATGTAAAAACCTGCCCCGTTCTCAGAGGGTCAAACAGAGTTCAGGAGTTATTAATGATTAACTATCTATAATACTGCACTTTATTTCATATTGCTCTCTATAAGAATAAAGAAATGGTCTAGACACAATGATATTATTATTAAAAAGCTGGATTGTGTCCATTTTTCGGCTCTCTGATTTAAAGTACAGTATCTGAAATATACCATATAGGGTGTATTTTTTTTTTTCTCAGCTAATTTGGGCAGATGTAAATGGCAAATCATTTCAGCATATGTTATCAAAGAAAGGCTGCACTCTGTCGGTTTTAATGCGTTTTAAATGATCACTTACTGTTGTTAGAATAGTGACACTATACATGTAATTTGCAATTACAGTTGCTGTAATTTGATAAATACTAGAATTATATTGTTTTTTGGAAAACATTTTTGACGCGAGGACAACGAAGATTTTGTTTCTAGGGAAACGGCCTCACATCCCCTGGTTCTCCGTTCATGAGAAAAATAAAACGCAAGTCTTTGTAGCCGCGGAACTGCGACATGAGGACAATGACTCCCCCATCACTCTCCTGTGGGAGCCTTCAGGGAGTTTTCATTAGTCTGGGTTTTACATGGCTGAAGATTTCCACTAAATGTTCCTAATTTCACATGGCAAGCACTGAAAGAAGAGTGTGGAGAGGGAGTCTTAAGCCTCTGTGCAGTCCTACTGACCTTAAGAACCACTTCTGCTGATGAAAGCATTACTCCTTCACTCCAGTGAATACCAGCCATCACATCACGAGATGGGGACGAGCAGCTTCAAAATGGGATAACGAAGAATAATTCATTTACCCCTTTACTTCGATGACCTATAAAACATGTAGAGGACATCCCTAAATCAATTATAAAGAAAAGATGATGAAAATGACCCCAATTTGTTACTGCACTTTTTGTTTTTTTACGTAAAACAAGCAAGTGCATTTTCTGTTCATAACAATTGATCATCAGGACTATAATCATCATCTTAAATAACAGCCTTTCAGTTTTTTATTTTATTTTTATTTAACCAGGAAGTCCCTTGAGACTGAGTCTCTTTTCCGAGGGAGACCTGGGTTGAATATAAAATGGACATTGATGATATCAGATAATTTGACACACTATATGCCTGATTTATATGATATGACCTTCTAATTAACAAGTTGATGAGCTATTGCAGTCATTTCTGTGTGGAAAAATCGTAATGGTTCACCCAAATATCGGATATTTTTAATGAAACCTGAGGATTTTATGTCCCTCTATAGATTATAATACATTACACCAAAACTTATTACACTTCAAAAAGTATATAAAGAGATGGTAAATGCAATCCATGTGAATCAAGTCATTTAATCCAAGTTTTATACAATCATTAATGGATTTTAATAAGCCTTTTATTCACATACAGTATGAAAATTGATCAACACGCATACAGAGATCTCATTGTTTGACCAGCTCCATTCACATGGATTTACTTTATGAGAAATGTATGGATTTTTGAAGTGTCGAAGTTTTTTTAGGAATCATTTGCGTTTAAAAAGATGAGCAAATCCCGTATGCCTGTTGAGACTACATGATTTTAGCCCGATTTTGGCACAATCTGTTTGACGTACAGTCTGGCATCAAATTGATCGAAAGAAAAAATTATCCAGTCTTCCACGGCAGGTTCCGTCACATCTCATTCCTTACCGTCCTCTTCATATTCTCTTAGGTTTTCTTTCTTTTGGGGGCTTTTCTGTCGACAAGACATCGAGTGCAAAACGCAACGCTTTGGTAGCCATTGTTTATTTACGCTCACAACACTGTCAGTCGATACTAGATCCAGCTTCTTGATGATATCACACATCATCAAAGACGCAAGCAATAATTTGTGGCGAAGCAACGTGTAGTCCGACGTGTTTTTTTGTAGACGACACTACAAGAATTTAAGAGACAAAATCGCATAATCTGACACAGTGACTATCATAAAAGACAAAAATATTGTGTAGTCTGAGCATTTTTCATTTTTGGACTATGTTACGACAGTGAAATGCAAGAGATTTTTGTGCATTGGGCTTTTCTGTTCCATCATGTTGAAGAACTTGACTGCCCTACGTGAAATGCGAAATATAAAATGTAAATGTAGCATAAACAATATTGACTTTTAAAACCACTTTCTGGAAGGTCTAGTTATGCTTGAACATTTTGTCCTCTTTAGGGTCGCATCTTGTGACATCATGTCCTCTCTTTGGTTCATTTAGATGTCTTTGGTCCAGGTTACATTCATATTTCAGTTAAACCGCACCAGAGTTGGTTTGAAAGCGGACAGAGACCCGTCTTTTTGGGGGTCTTGGTCCACTTTTTTGGTGCGCACCAAGGTTCAGATAGCAGCATTCACATTTATATTACTTTCTGAGTAAAAATGCGTTGGCAATTCTGTACACTGCTCTCAAAAATAGAAAGCAAAATAGAACATCATGTGCTTTCACATGACCTCCCTTCATTTGTACATGAGACCTGATCGTGTTTAATTTAGCAAGAGTGTCCAGATGCAAATTCAGGTAAATTACTGGGATATTACTTGGGTCATACTGTAACAACCTTGAATTGATAACACTCATGTATAAAGCATTAAATAAATGCTTGTGAAGTACACTGCACCTTTTTTTAAATGACTGAGTGAAAGTGTTGCAAAAATTCCAAAGTGTCGTTGGAATATCTCGTGACCGCCATCAGTTTCTGGAAGTGTATTTATCTATCAACATGAGGGTAATGGAAAATATACGCTACTCTCCAGAAATGAAGTCACATGTGATGTGTGTGAGTGTTTTAAGGCCTGACTGAGTGAATGATGAAAGTGTGACATTTGTTCCTGTGCTCTTGTCCCATGATGCCCACCTGACTTTCTCTCATCATCCTCAGATCTCGTGATTTCCAACACACTCATGGAGTCAAGAAAGCTCTCAAAATCAATTACAAATGCTCTGTTCTGCGGTAACGCATAGATTGTTATATGTATACGAGCATATTACTTTCTGAATATAAAATGCTCAAAACTGTATACTCCCTACTATATTTCAAAAACAGACAGCGAAATAGAACATCATGTGCTGTCACATGACCTCCCTTCGTTTGTACTGTACATGACCTGATCATGTTTAATTTGGCAAGAGTGTCTTTTGCGTGAATGAGCCAGGAAAAATATTTTAAAACTTAAGGCAGATATTCCATTTTCAATTTTATTTTTATTCAATTTCAGTTACATTTTAAACATTTCACAAATACACACACACACACACACACACACACACACACACACACACACACACACACACACACACACACATATATATATATATATATATATATATATATATATTGGTGCTGTCAAATCGCTACATAATTTATTTTTATTCAATTTCAGTTACATTTCAAACATTTCATATTTAAAGGTTTTCATCTTATATTTAAATTTTATTTCTGCTTTATTTCAATTGCTGAAAATTATTATTATTATTATTTTTTAACTACAGTTTTTATTTAACAATAATAAATACTGATATGATATGGAAATTCTATCCATGTCAAGCTTTTTCTTTAGATTTGTGATGCCTTTAGGTTTCTATGCGGATCAATGAAGTGTCTTCCATAACTCCTGCTTGTATTTTCACTCATGTGACCCCGAGCACTTCTAGAAATCTGTTGTCATATGAAATCAAGCCTCCAGGATTTTGTAGCCTCTTAACATTGAACTGTCTCCATCATTTGGGCAACCTTTGGAAAATATCTTCTCTTTAACGTTTCCTGCTGTTCTCTCAGAGGGACTTTCCATCGATTGTGGGCATATCGTACAATAGGTGGTTTTGGACTGGAATGCATGTGTGGGCGAACATATAAAAAGGTTTTTACGCAAAGGCAGACTCAATGTCGCTGCAGTGACTCCCTTCATATTGTTTTCAGTGTGAAGTTTAACAAGGGCAGCTTTAAAAAAAACTCTCATAAAACACTGTTTGCGCGGAGGGTGGCATGCTGTGTTTACTAATTAATACCTGAAATGTGCCTTGGTCTCATCAGGGGAGTACACGGAGGGACGAGGGAGTACAACACAAAAACATGCCTGTTAAATAAGAACTTGATGAGATGATGATTTTCCCTTATGGTTTTGGCTCACATAGAAAACACCCAGAGGTTAAAGGGTTAGTTCACCCCAAAATGAAAATTCTGTTAGTATTTACTCGCCCTCATTTTGTTACAACCACATAAGACATTCGTTCATCTTTGGAACACAAACTAAGATATTTTTGATTAAATCTGAGAGCTGGATCACTCCTTCATTTCATAGGCTTCTAAAGGGATCAAAACTGGCTGACCCAAAAGTTATTAAAGGGTAACTAAACCCCTGGTCAGAGCCTGACTCCACCCACTGCCAATATTTGAAAATGCTGAAAAAGTGGGCAGACCCCAGCGGAGATAGAGGGGACAAAATGCTAAAACACTCTATCCTGATCGTTTTCAATACTCGCAATTCCAACTCCTGACTCGCTACAGTGGTTTTCATGAAACAAGCTGGTTTTGATGCTGCCAAGGGCATAGCTCGTACCAAGAAACGTGCATACGTCACGAAGAACCGCTAACATCCAATAGGAAAATTCAACTGCAGTAGCCACCGTTCAACCTGAAGAGGGCAGCACTAAGATGTTTTTACACCATTGTAGAAATTAAACACTTTATACACAAATGTCAAAAAAGTTACTTGAATCAATGACCGGTATTAATAAAGATCCATTCTTACAGATCATTAACTAAAAAAAGTTGGTTTAGGTTTAGTTACTCTTTAAAGAAATCGTTAAAATAGTCAGAGTGACTACAGTGGCTCAATCTTAAGTTTATCAAGTGACGAGAATGCTTTTTGTGTGCAAAAAATAAATAAATAACGACTTTATACAACTATTCATTTCCTGCTCTTTTGGCCTCGAGATTTCACGTAGTGGAACCGCGCAACGGTTCTGGGTTGCACGTCATACGCAGTGTGTGACGTATAACCTAGAAGCTTTGCGCAGCTTCACTACGTGAAATCTCGAGGCCAACAGAGAAGGAAATGAATAATAAATATTAAATAAAAATAATATTATTCTTTTATTTTATTTTTTTTGCGCACAAAAAGTATTTTCATCGCTTGATTGAGCCACTGTAATCACTCTGACTATTTTACCGAAATTTTTAGTAACTTTTGGGCTGGCCAGTTTTGATCCCTTAAAGAAGTAGTTCACTTTTTAAAAAACTTTTGCTGATAATTTACTCACCCCTATGTCATCCAAGATATCCATGTCTTTCATTCTTCAGTCGAAAAGAAATTAAGGTTTTTGATGAACATTATAGGATTTTTCTCCATATAATGGACTTCAATGGGCACCAAACGGTCCAAGGTCTAAATGACAGCTTCAAACGGCTTTAAACGACACCAGGCGATGAATAAGGGTCTTATCTAGCTAAGTTTTATTTTTTTTTGTGTGAAATAAAAAAATAAAATAAAATAAAATAAAATAAAAAATTGTTCACAAAAAAAAAATCTAGCTAAGTTTTATAAGCACAAATGCTCACCTTGCTCTGTTCTGTGATGAGCGTTCGTGACATCAGTTCGAGTCATTTCATTCGTTTAATAAGTAGTGAGTCATTTGTGTTCCGAAGATGAACGAAAGTCTTACGGGGTTGAACAACATGAGGGTGAGTAATTACTGACAGAATTTTCATTTTGGGGTGAACTAACCCTTAATAGAGATTCACAAATGTTATCCATCCGAGAGGCTTGATTGAGCAGTTTAAATGTAAGGAAGTCAGAGTTTTATTCTCAGCTGTGCTGTGTCTCTCACAGACTACATGGAAGGGAGGATGAGAGGAAATAGTTGTCTGGTGTTTTGGACTGAATTAAAGGAAATACTTCCTGTACATCAATTTAAAGGGACAGTTCACCCCAAAATGAACCTTTTTTTTCCATGAAACACAAAAGCAGATGCTTAACAGAATGATCTGGTTCTGAATTTCATACTAGGAGATTTAATAACAGCAAGGACTCTCCAGATCCAAAAAAAAAAAAACACACTAATGAAAGTATCAGATCTGTCCAGAACTACGTTTACACGACAAACTATTTATGAAAACATTTTCTAATATTCCGTTGTGACAAAACCTGATAAATGTATATAAAACCCATAGTAATGATACTTTGTCTACTGCTTTTACAATAATTACACTAGATATGAGGTATGTAGTAATAGTCTCCAACACGCTGAGTTTTGTCCTCTCCCCCAGTTCAGCTGCATTGACATCCTGTTAAGCACAAAGATTCTGGTTCGGGATGTCTCTTCCTCTGTCCGCCCTGGTTGCCCACAGTCGTCATATTAGCGGACATCCTCTCTGCTCTGTGTTTAAAGACACATTCTGAGACAACAGACTAACATATGTGAGGAAATCACTGATGTGTCCTAAATATTGGACAGATTTATGAGGTGTAGTGACAGTATGAGATTATATTTGACATGTATTGTAAGGCAGAATGGGTTGGACTGCATATGTAGACTCTAAAAGGCTCTAATCATTCACCTAGTGCTCTTGAATTGAGTATGTTTATATCTCCATCCCTGTGGACTGTGTAGACTGCATTCTTACCACTAGGGGGCAGAAGGTGCAATACTTTAAACAGGCATAAACTCTTGTCAAGCTAGAGAATGTTGCAACATTTGAAAGGAATGCTGGCACTTCATACTTATCTCACTTTATGGTCATATACTAAAGATTTGACTATTGTTATTTGCTGTCTTGTAATCATGATACTTGTAATTGTGTGAAAATGTTAGACTAAATGTTGGCGGTTTTAGTTTGATATTTAACCGTCAAATGGTCTTCGTTTCCTGTTTACACTTCTGGGCTTCGGGGTCTATACGACCCCAACAATTGATTGAGTAATTGTACAAAAAATATACATTATTAGTCATAGAAATAATATATCATTTTTTTTGTTTACTTCTCATCTATTCATTAATGCTGTGTTTTTGGAGCTATAAAGTACTTTTGTATCCATATACCACACAATTCCTCAACTACACCATTAGCTTGCATATGAAATGTTATTTTTTTTTATGATACATTGCATTTCTGCTTTAGTATTAGGCGTTCAATTCTGTGTAAAAATTTTCAGATTTATGCCGATTTTTTTTTTCACACAACGAAGAATATATATTTAGTTTTTTCCCATTTCCCATTCATTTCAATGTGGGGTCATATTGACCCCGAAGACCAGAAGTGTAGGCTAAACATTTTTTTTTTTACATACCTTCAGAACAACCGAATCAAGCCCATATTCTTTGTCTGTGTATAGATAGAGAATGTACGAAAAGTCACAAAATCTTATTCCACTGAGATGAAGGGAACCTTTTTTAATAAGTAAAAGTCCATTGGAAGAACTAGGGTAAATCAAATGTGATTTTTAAAAGACTGTTACATTTTCTATAAAAGAAATGCTAATAGTGATGCATTAGCAAGCACCATGAATTATATGTTCAATAAAATGCTATGTTTTAATGAAATATATTTCTCTCTCTCTCTCTCTCTCTCTCACCAGGAGGCATTTGTGGAGCTCTACAGCAGGCAGAGGGAATCAGTGTTTCGCAGCTCGTGGTCGTCAATAGTAACGGTCTTCGGTCTAGCCGCTCTCGGGGCCGTTGGCTTGACCATAGGAGCCTACCTTGCCCAGAAATGAGGAACCTTCGCCTCCTTCACTCGCTTGCCCTTTCTCCCTTCAGTCAACCCCCTCCTCTGCTTTCCCCAGAAGACATCCATGTCCCAGGACTGCTCCTCTTCAAAGCTTTTCTCCCACTCTCCACAAGTCTTTCTTCTCTGCCTTCAAACACAAAGACAGAAAAGACAGGAAATGAATGCGCTGCCGACACATCACGAGAGGATGGCAGAGAAGATGAATAATGAGGTGAAACAGACATTGGCGGATGTGTCATTGGCAGAATTAGCTCAGATCTCAAAGTGAATTTTGAGTGTAGCACACATTAGTGTATTTATACATAAAAATGATGGGAAAACGCAAAGGACAAGAAACATCTGGAGGTTTTGAGGTATCTTTTGATGACACCAGCACTCTCCAAATGTCCTTGAACAGTCAGGTTGATCTTAAGAGACAATCTGCACTAAACTACCATCGTTTATCTTAGTTGTTTTTGTAGGATTAATAGTAGCTTCGTCTTTTACCAATTTCAGGCTAACGTTTCTTGTGATATTTCCGCCACCCCTGTCTCATAGAGAATCACACTGGATTTTGATGAAATCTTGTGCTCACTGATTTCAAGAAGGAACAGCTGAAAAATGGATAGTGGGAAGCCATTTCTCTTTGTAGCAATAGCAACTTAAAGAACTTTATTGAGGACTTAAAGGGGTCATCGAATGCCCATGTTCCACAAGTTGGTATGATTCTTTAGGGTAAAGTTTGTAACATACTTTGGTTAAAATTCCAACAACACCCTTTTTACCTCCTCAAAACGGCTCTGTTCACAGCGACCCGTATCGGTGCATGTCTCTTTAAATGATAATGAGCAACTGCTCACCCCACCCCTCTCTTCCGTGGGGCATGTGTTGACGACACAACATGTAAAGTGCTGCCTTGGCAACCTGTCTTGTGGACTAATGGCTGAGGGCACAAATATGCTAATACGGGACAGTCCGTCAGTGGTCGTGGGCGGAGCATGAGCAATATGACATCATAATGCTCAGAAAATCCAAATGGAGTGTTTAGACATTTTGAGGATGTATATTTTTTATCGTATGGTGGTTGTGTCCACACACTGCTAAGACATTTATATGCAAACACCATATAAAAGTGAATTTTGCATCCGATGACCCCTTTAAGAAGGGTTTCCTTGAAGTGCTTGGGGTCAGAATGTAGTTTTCAGACTTTGAGAGAGCCGAGGTAAGATGCATTAATGACATGTTCGACAGATGATTATGAGCTGGTCAAAACACCTCTAGTTGTACAGTGTGTGCATTGATGCTTTATTCTTCTTTAACACTCTAACTACACTGTTGTCCACCAGTGGTCATTCATTCACCACAAGAAGCAGTTCAAATCTCAGAAATGTCCAGGTCATATCTCACCCCCAAATCAAGAGAAAAAAAACTATTGTCAAATGTTTGGGGTCAGTGCAATTATAATTTTTTTTTTTTTTAAAGAAATTAATACATTTATTCAGCAAGTTTGCATTAAATTGATCAAGTGACAGTACAGACATTTGTAGCATGACATAAGATTTTTTATTTCAAATAAATTCTTTTGAAATTTCTATCCATCAGAAAATACTGAAAAAAAAAAATACACACAAACACACACATATATACTGTATATGTGTGTACAGGGCCTAAAATTAACTCGGCAAGCGCCAAATAAAAGTAAAAATCTGCGTAGGAGACTATCTGAAATGATCAATCGTGATCAATCGTCAGTTGGCCGAAAACATTTTTATGGATTCTAATAATGCAATGTTGTGCGAACGCGAACCAGCCAGCGCTGCATCATCACGTAAGTATAAGCCTTGTCTAGTTAAATATTCAAGCGCAAGAAGATGCGAAAGGGAACTCAATTCGGTACTTGCGCGCTGTATGGGAAATTTAAACATCTGAAAAATGTCTCAGACAGTGCGTGAATACTTAATTGAGCTCTCTTTCACGTCATCTTGCACTTTAATGGACAACCTCGCACCAAATTATGTCAAAAATGCCTGTCTCCTTAAGTATCGTAGTAAACATAGTCAGTTATGGCTTAGGTGAACTTAAACAGATATAAAACACAAGTTATAAAGAAATAAAACGCATGTGGAACAGTATATTGGATCCGTGCATTCGGTCTTAAAGTGACAGCAGCCTAATATTCCTGCTGCTGTCTTTTTTATGTCCATCCAACCACAAAGGACAAGAGTAAAAGTAGAAAAGTCACTCACTGCTCTTGACTGAATAACTTCTGTAACTTCAATATATGTTTAATTTATACAGTGAAGACTATGCAGACTATATTTACATGTATAGCCTATTAGTTAGGCTAGAATTTTAGCTGTAGTATCAAAATTGGAAAAGAGAATTGTGGATTTTCACTAGTATCTAAAATTTGGTGTCATAACTGTTTCATGACCAGAGAAAAATATTAGTTAGGCTAGTATTTTAGCTGTAGTATCAAAATTGGAAAAGATAATTGTGGATTTTCACGGCCATTAGCAGGTGCGTCAAAAAGTTAGTTTTAGGCCCAAATGTATATATTGAACCATATACCAATATAATATTGTGAATAAGTACCTTATTGCTTATAATATATAAATATATTATACGTTTAATATATGAAGAGTTCAGATGCAAAAGCCTCTAAATGCCATTTGAAATTTTCTTCTTTAATGATGATTTTTATCAAACTTGTAAATTTAAGTTCAGTAATTTCACTTAAATAACAATTAATAGGTAATTATCATTGCCATTTCAGTGAAATCACTGAACTTAAATATACAAGTTTGATAAAAATCATCATTAAAGAAGAAAATTTCAAATGGCATTTAGAGGCTTTTGCATCTGAACTCTTCATATATACATTGTATATACGCACATTTCCAACGACATTCTTATTACTCTAATGTTTTAATAAAGTTCATAATTTGTTATATTGCACACAAACAAAAATTATTTGGGGTGAAGTGTGACTGGGACATGTTTTCATGAAATTCTCCCAGTGGTCCAGACTTTTCATCGCTATTATTATTATTTAATTTCCAAAGCATCAACTCCAGGGATCAGTTGGGTCCAGTATAAACAAATGGAAATCTGCAGTGGAAATCCATTCTCTGTTCCTTGGATTTGGTGTTTACCGTTATATGTGCAATCATCCTGATGTCTGTTCCCAAAAACAGCATGCTTAAACACAATCCTGCTGCATGTTAAAGGATTGCCATGCAGGAAATGAAAAGTTTAAGTGCAAAAACTGTGGACAAGAGCAACTGTATACAGTGTGCGCAATGGATTCAGCTTTGGTGCTTTCGCATCGGTCACCTTTGGGTTCACATGGAACCAAAATGAAACTTTGGAACCGCAAAGGGACAAACGTACCAGGAAGGCGACGGATATTCAATGTTCGCGTGCATTGATGTAGTATCGGAGGTCATGTGCTGCATCATTAACTATGATCTCCTCTACAGACTGTATGGGGTGCTAATATGCTTGTGAGAAATGGGTGCCCTCTCCAGTAGATCTTACATCCTGAACCAGTCAATGTTACTTGTTATCTGCCTTTACGGATGTATGTTCATTTTTCAATGTGATACTGTCTAAAATATTCAGTATTTAATTGGTGGTTTATAGATGAATTTGGAAATCAACAATGTCCAGCAAAGGAGATGAACAGGCTACGTGTGTAAGAGTAACTTCTACTGACATGTCTAATGTAGTAGCACGGTCAAAAACAACAAAACCCGTCTGAAAGGATCGAAGCTTTATATGTAAAACAAGGAACTGTTTATCCAAGTGTCATAAATAGATGCTGTTTGACTCTAGTTTACAGTTGCGATTTTCTCTGACACTAACATTTGTTCAAATGTTTCTAACAGATAGATTTCGTTTTTATCTCACCTTTATTTATTTTTAGGTACCTTAAATCAATCGTCCAACTGTAACTTCAAAAGATCATTTAGATTTTATTTCATTTTTAGGTTTAAGAGATTTGGAGCGCAAGTTTGATCCTAATTTGCTGAATTAATGCTGCTTAATGTAAAGATGATAAAGTCTATAAATTATAATGTAATTTCCTGTTCTGTGTGGCGATGTCATGAAAATGAATACTTATGGTGCATTCACATGCTATTGAAAATACGATATTTTCCACTTGTGAACTGGTATTTACCAATGTGTTGCGTTCAAGTGCTTTTGTTGTCGTAATGTGGTAAAAAGATGGAGATCCAGACCTGTTATTTAGCTAAAACTGTTTTAGATCCGTTACAGCAAGAAAATGATTTAGCAAAACTCAAACAGTAAATAATATGCTGTACTGTAGGTCTATATTTTCTAGATCATGAATAGTACATATTTTTCGCGTTGGTATTTGGTATTTACCATAATTACCATAGCACGTGAATGCACCATTAATTTCATGTAGTCACTGTTTCTGTAGCGGTATGGAAACCCATATTGAAGCTTTATTATCCCTCTTACATCCTACCTGGAGAGGCCATTAAAATGTATTCTGCTATTGTATTTTTATTAGTGAGAAGTCAATTTTAACATGTCAACATAACATCTTTGGAGAAAATTCATGAAACTTGGATTGGAAATGTTACTAGAGAAGCAAATGTAAGATATTAAAATGATATTCGCACAGTTTTTCTTGTAAACATCATTCAATTGTTAAATGATTTATTCTTACAGTCGCACAATTTTTCTTGTAAACATTTAACAATTTAACGAGGGTTGTTTAAACAAGAAACAATTAACCATATGAAGAGTTCAGATGCAAAAGCCTCTAAATGATTTGAAATTTTCTTCTTTAATGATGATTTTTATCAAACTTGTGTATTTAAGTTCAGTAATTTCACTTAAATGGAAATGATAATTACCTATTAATTCTTATTTAAGTGAAATTACTGAACTTAAATATACAAGTTTGATAAAAATCATCATTAAAGAAGAAAATTTCAAATGGCATTTAGAGGCTTTTGCATCTGAACTCTTCATATCCACAATATATATTCTAAAAAAAGTCTTAAAATCGTACACAGTTTTGCTTCTCAAGTAAATATCTTGTTTTATGAATTGGGCAATATTTTACTGGGAAACGCAACAATATAATGATTAATAAAATGATTTTTCAATCTTTTAATCATAAACTTCAGTGCTACAAGTATGCTAATAGGTTTCAAAAGTCTCATTTCAGATCATGGTTAAATGTTTTTCATTAATTAAATCTGTTCATGTCTCATAAATTTAAATTCAGCTTTGTTTATCTCAACTAAAACCGTCATGTTAAAATTGAGCTTTTGCTTGAGAAAATACTACGTCTTTGGAACATGCCTTTTATTTTGATGTTTGGAAAGCTATGTAATTTATATATAAATATATAAATATATAATATGTATAGTATAAACTGACTTTTCTTTGCACTATTATATTTGAGTGCACTGAAGAAATTTATATTAGTCTATTAACGAATGCATCATTCACTTGACCAAGGTTTCTCAAGTCTGGGCCTCGAGGTCCACTTTCCTGCAGAGTTTTGCTCCAACCCTAATGAAACGCACACAAAGAAGCTGATCAATGTCAGGATTACTAGACACTCACAAATTGATCCAGTGTGGAGATAAAAATCTGCAGGAAAGTGGACGTCGATGATCAGACTTGAGAGCCCCCGCACTAGACTGTACTGAACGTTAGGTGACATCTTTCATGAGCTCTTTCTGAGCAACACATAATTATAAACATTCAAAAATAAAGGTGAAAAAGGTCACAATGTAAAGTAGACACAAACTATATGTCTGTTTCTGAATGATCCTGTGTTGTGTTGTTGTTAACGTACACCTGGAGCAATTTCACTCTGAAGAAAAGCTGCTATACTTTATGTGATAGCGATGCACAGGACACACAAAGTCACCGTGCTGTTGTGTATGATCATGTGTCACTGCTTGAATAAGCTACTAGAGTCCTTCTGTTCCTGCCAAAACAAATCAAGATTCAATAAAACAAATTTAAGACGCCATTGCCTCCGTGAAATGACTGATTTATGGTGATATTTCTGTGAGTTGATTCAAACCGACATAAGGCGGCAGTGTGTTGCAGTCGGTTATTTACACGAAGATACACTACGGTAGGTAAGATGGCCACGAGCCACTGGGGGTGTTATGTATTCACCGTGTCCCCTAAACTTCAAAGACACATCTCCAATCCATCATATCCCACTAAATGCCATGCGTGTAAAAATGACTCCCGCAGGCCAGCTTTCACTTCGCACTCAATCTCTCTCCTCACACGCTCTTTCTTTTTCTTCAGCTCATGGCGTTCTTCAAAAAGACACCACTGAATCTGTGAAAAGCATGAACGAATGGCGACTGAGAGAGCGCGACACACACACACACACACAGACAGACAGAGGGAGAGAGAGAGTTCCCCGATGAGTGAGTTCATCCCGCTTGAACCGCCTTCCGTCCCCAGAGCGCTGTCTCTCTCTTTCTCTCTGTCTTCATGCATATGGAATACACGACATGCTTTGACTGGAAAATCAACGGCAAATGAGCGTGTGAGCGACATGCTAATAGTTGTGTGCTAGTTTTTTTTCCGTTCAAAGTGTTGTTTTGGACCCCATTGACTTTCATTGTATGGGCAAAAACAGTGAATACACAATTTTTCATTCATTTTTAAAATGATACTTTGATACAGTGCCCTCCACAATTATTGGCACCCCTGTTTAAGATGTGGTCGAGGACTTTTAAAAATTCTCCCTTTTTTTAAACAACATAGAACCCAAATGCAAAAAAAGAGAAAAATCCAACCTTTTATTTAAGTACATTACTTTGGTGGTAAAAAAAAAAATTAAATTTAAAAAAATAAAAACTTCAAATCACGTGTGCCACAATTATTGGCACCCCTGATGTTAATACTTTGTACAACCCCCTTTTGCCAACAAGACAGCACTTAATCTCCTCCTATAACATTTCACAAGATTGGAGAACACAGAGAGAGGGATCTTTGACCATTCTTCTTTGAAAAATCTTTCTAGATCATCCAGAATCCTGGGCCCTCTCTTGTGCACTCTCCTCTTTAGCTCACCCCACAGGTTTTCGATTGGATTGAGGTCTGGGGACTGAGATGGCCATGGGAGGACCTTGAGTTTGTGACTGAACCATTTTTGTGTAGATTTTGCCACACGTTTTGGATCATTATCCTGCTGAAAGACCCAATGACGACCCATCTTCAGCTTTCTGGCAGAGGCCATCAGGTTTTTATTTAAAATGTCCTGGTAGTTCAAAGCGTTCATAATGCCATGCACCCTAACAAGGTTCCCAGGGCCTTTGGAAGAGAAACAGGCCCACAGCATCACAGATCCTCCACCATACTTCACGGTGGGCATGAGGTACTTTTCGGCATACTCATCTTTTGTTTTACACCAGATCCACTTAGAGTGTTTGTTGCCAAAAAGCTCAATATAGTCTCATCCGACCAAAGCACACGATCCCAGATGAAGTCCCAGTGCCGCTTGGCAAACTCCAGACGTTTACGTTTGTCAGTGTTAGTGAGAAAAGGCTTTTTCCTAGCATGCCTCCCAAACATCTTGTTGGCATGTAGAGAGCGTCTGATGGTTGTTTTGGAGATTTTGTGACCCCAAGATGCCACTATTTGATGCAATTCTGTGACAGTGAGCTTAGGACTTTTTTTTTACTTTTCTTAGCATCCTCCTCACTGTGCGTTGTGGCAAGATAAACTTGGGACCTCTTTCAGCCTTGTTTGTCACTGTTCCAGTTGTTTTAAACTTCTTAATGATTCCTCTAACTTTAGATACGGGCAAGATAAGGTGAGTGGCTATTTTCTTGTAGCCATTGCCTGACTTATAAAGGTCAACACACATCTGCCTTACTTGAATGGTGTGTTCTCTTGTCTTTGCCATGTTGACAAATGGGTAAGAGAATTAGGCCTCTGTGTCATGTCATATTTATACCCCAGGGAAATAGGAAGTCATGAATTACTAATTAAAAGTTGCTAGATATCCTGACCAACATTAGCAACTACAGAAAATATATTTTTTTTAAAATCAATTAAATTTTTTAGCGGAATTGTTAGGGGTGCCAATAATTGTGGGACACATGATTTGAAGTTTTTATTTTTCTAAATTTTTACATTTTTTTTACCACCAAAGTAATGTACTTAAATAAAAGGTTGGATTTTTCTCTTTTTTTGCATTTGGGTTCTATGTTGTTTAAAAAAAAGGGAGAATTTTTAAAAGTCCTCGACCACATCTTAAACAGGTGTGCCAATAATTGTGGAGGGCACTGTATGCAATTGTGCAAAAAGTGTTATTCTTCCACAAGAAGATCTAGCGACTGCCCGACTTGGTGATATGGTGAACAGGTCATATCTGTAGGCTAACTATCATGGGATAAGAGTTGGACCCCAATTGTTCCTTCAGCTCTTAACACTCAGTAAAGTTCAAGGTCATGGGTTTGATTCCCAGGGAGTGCATTTTAAAAAAACAAATGAAATAAAATACATAAATATTAATGTCTTACCAATTAACATCGAGGACTGGAATTTTACAAATGATGTTGTAGCCACCAGCCTCATCTGAATCTGTATCTGAATAAAGGCAAAAAATAAATCTTTAAAAAAAAAAGAGTCTGGAATCTGTTTTAAAATTTAAAAAATTGTAAAATAATTTGACAAGAAATGGAATGGAAGAGAAATTCGGCACATACAAAGTTCCGTGATGAAAATCTAGATGGCGCAGGCTAATATGTCCTTAAAGTCAAGTGAGACTTGATCTCGTGTCTCCATTGCAGGTTTTGCTCCACACATCTGTGTACAGCCTCGAACCAGGATCCTCCCGACAGGGGAGAACACGCTCAAACCACTGTGCCACTTGTACTTCCGCATTTTTGGGTGCATGTCATTTTTATTTAGACAAAACCATTGAAACTGAAGCATTATAACACAAAGAGTGAGATTCAAACCCAAATCCTCCACATGATGGAGCAACACTCAAACCACTGAGCCACTGGAGCTTCCACTCTTAATGCTCTTTATTTTGGGGGCATGTCTTTTTTATTTGGACAAAACCATTCAAATAAAACATTTTAACACAAGGAGTGGGATTCGAACCCAAATCCTCCACATGATGGAGCAACACTCAAACCACTGAGCCACTGGAGCTTCCAATCTTACTCTTTATTTTGGGGACATGTCTTTTTTATTTGGACAAAACCATTCAAAATAAAACATTTTAATGCAAAGAGTGGGCTTTGAACTCAAATCCTCCACATGATGGGACAACACTCAAACCACTGAGCCATTGGAGCTTCCACTTCTACACCTCTTTATTTTTGGGTAATGTTTTTTTTTATTTGAACAAAACCATTCAAAATAAAGAATTTTAATGCAAAGAGTGGGATTTAAACCCAAATCCTTCACATTATGGAGCAACACTCAAACCACTGAGCCACTGGAGCTTCCACTGTTGATCCTCTTTTTTCCCCCTCTTTTTCATGTGTTTTTTTTGAGAATACCACATAAAACCATGTGTCCACGAACATACTATGTGTCCAATAACCCACTATTTTTGAAAAGTACTAACCCCGGCCTTCCTGCAATAAACTGCAAGTGGACAGAATCCCACCTGCAATCTATTGAAGGGAGATTCAGACAGTTTATTTGATGGACATTTTAAAGGGTTAGTTCACCCAAAAATGAAAATTAAGTCATTAATTACTCACCCCCATGCTGTACCAACGCTGTAAGACCTTCGTTCATCTTCGGAACACAAATAAAGATATTTTTGATTGAATCTGAGAGCTGGATCACTCCTACATAGAATGCCTAAGGGACTGGCTCTTGACGGCGCATAAAGTCATTAAAGAAAAGGTTTAAATATTCCATGTGCCTACAATTATAAGTTTATCGAGCGACGAGACTACTTTTTGTGGGAAAAAAACATAAATAACGACTTAATTCGACTATTCTATTTAAGTTCCTGTCATGATGAAAACCATGTATCTCCACTCAGCTGGGGCCCCTGAGTCCGTAGCACCAAGCGCCATCCCATAATTCCACCGTCCACGAACCCACTATTTTTATAATAGCATAAATGCTACGTGGGATCTCAATATCTCAGCTCTGGAAGGGTCTAGAGCCTCCATTTTTGCACTCAGGTCTAAGTCTCATGGCCCTCTATCAGAATCCAGAGTTTCAAAAAGATCAGAGAAACACAAAATTTCAGAAGTTTTTGAGAAGATTGGAGAAACGTAATTTTTCGCCCGAAAAAAAAAAAAAAACGAAAGGGGTACCACTGTCGTTTTTTTTTGGGTCGAATATTTGAGTTTCGATATCTCAGCTCTGGAAGGGTCTAGAGCCTCCATTTTTGCACTCAGGTTTAAGTCTCATGACCCTCTATCAGAATCCAGAGTTTTGAGAAGATTGGAAAAACTTAATTTTTCGCCCAAAAAAAAAAAAGAACCGAAAGCTCTGGAAAGCTCGATATCTCAGCTCTGGAAGGGTCTAGAGCCTCCATTTTTGGACTCAGGACTAAGTCTCATGGCCCTCTATCAGAATCCAGAGTTTTGAGAAGATTGGGGTAACTTGATTTTTCGCCCCCCCAAAAAAAACGTAAGGGGTACCACTGTCGTTTTTTTTTCGGGTCGAAATTTTGAGTTTCGATATCTCAGCTCTGGAAGGGTCTAGAGCCTCCATTTTTGCACTCACGACTAAGTCTCATTGCCCTCTATCAGAATCCAGAGTTTTGAGAAGATTGGGGATACTTAATTTTTCGCCCGAAAAAAAAAACGTAAGGGGTACCACTGTCGTTTTTTTTTTCGGGTCGAAATTTTGAGTTTTGATATCTCAGCTCTGGAAGGGTTTAGAGCCTCCATTTTTGCACTCAGGACTAAGTCTCATTGCCCTCTATCAGAATCCAGAGTTTTGAGAAGATTGGGGAAACTTAATTTTTCGCCAACCCCCCCCAAAAAAAACGTAAGGGGTACCACTGTCGTTTTTTTTTCGGGTCGAAATTTTGAGTTTCGATATCTCAGCTCTGGAAGGGTCTAGAGCCTCCATTTTTGCACTCACGACTAAGTCTCATTGCCCTCTATCAGAATCCAGAGTTTTGAGAAGATTGGGGATACTTAATTTTTCGCCCAAAAAAAAAAAACGTAAGGGGTACCACTGTCGTTTTTTTTTTCGGGTCGAAATTTTGAGTTTTGATATCTCAGCTCTGGAAGGGTTTAGAGCCTCCATTTTTGCACTCAGGACTTAGTCTCATTGCCCTCTATCAGAATCCAGAGTTTTGAGAAGATTGGGGATACTTAATTTTTCGCCCGAAAAAAAAAAAGTAAGGGGTACCACTGTCGTTTTTTTTTTCGGGTCGAAATTTTGAGTTTCAATATCTCAGCTCTGGAAGGGTCTAGAGCCTCCATTTTTGCACTCAGGTCTAAGTCTCATGGCCCTCTATCAGAATCCAGAGTTTTGAGAAGATTGGGGATACTTAATTTTTTGCCCCCCCCTAAAAAAACGTAAGGGGTACCACTGTCGTTTTTTTTTTCGGGTCGAAATTTTGAGTTTCAATATGTCAGCTCTGGAAGGGTCTAGAGCCTCCATTTTTGCACTCAGGACTTAGTCTCATTGCCCTCTATCAGAATCCAGCGTTTTGAGAAGATTGGGGAAACTTAATTTTTCGCCCCCCCCCCAAAAAAAACGTAAGGGGTACCACTGTCGTTTTTTTTTCGGGTCGAAATTTTGAGTTTCTATATCTCAGCTCTGGAAGGGTCTAGAGCCTCCATTTTTGCACTCAGGACTTAGTCTCATTGCCCTCTATCAGAATCCAGAGTTTTGAGAAAATTGGGGAAACTTAATTTTTCGCCCCCCCCCAAAAAAAACGTAAGGGGTACCACTGTCGTTTTTTTTCGGGTCGAAATTTTGAGTTTCAATATCTCAGCTCTGGAAGGGTCTAGAGCCTCCATTTTTGCACTCAGGTCTAAGTCTCATGGCCCTCTATCTGAATCCAGAGTTTTGAGAAGATTGGGGATACTTAATTTTTCGCCTGAAAAAAACCAACGAATGGGGTACCACTGTCGTTTTTTTTTCAGGTCAAAATTTTGAGCTTCGATATCTCAGCTCTGGAAGGGTCTAGAGCCTCCGTTTTTGAACTCAGGACTAAGTCTCATTGCCCTCTATCAGAATCCAGAGTTTTGAGAAGATTGGGGAAACTTAATTTTTCGCCCCCCCAAAAAAAACGTAAGGGGTACCACTGTCGTTTTTTTTTCGAGTCGAAATTTTGAGTTTCGATATCTCAGCTCTGGAAGGGTCTAGAGCCTCAATTTTTGCACTCAGGACTAAGTCTCATTGCCCTCTATCAGAATCCAGAGTTTTGAGAAGATTGGGGAAACTTAATTTTTCGCCCCCCCCCCCAAAAAAAACGTAAGGGGTACCACTGTCGTTTTTTTTTTTCGGGTCGAAATTTTGAGTTTTGATATCTCAGCTCTGGAAGGGTCTAGAGCCTCCATTTTTGCACTCAGGACTTAGTCTCATTGCCCTCTATCAGAATCCAGAGTTTTGAGAAAATTGGGGAAACTTAATTTTTCACCCCCCCCCAAAAAAACGTAAGGGGTACCACTGTCGTTTTTTTTCGGGTCGAAATTTTGAGTTTCAATATCTCAGCTCTGGAAGGGTCTAGAGCCTCCATTTTTGCACTCAGGTCTAAGTCTCATGGCCCTCTATCAGAATCCAGAGTTTTGAGAAGATTGGGGATACTTAATTTTTCGCCCGAAAAAAAACAACGAATGGGGTACCACTGTCGTTTTTTTTTCAGGTCAAAATTTTGAGCTTCGATATCTCAGCTCTGGAAGGGTCTAGAGCCTCCGTTTTTGAACTCAGGACTAAGTCTCATTGCCCTCTATCAGAATCCAGAGTTTTGAGAAGATTGGGGAAACTTAATTTTTCGCCCCCCCAAAAAAAACGTAAGGGGTACCACTGTCGTTTTTTTTTCGAGTCGAAATTTTGAGTTTCGATATCTCAGCTCTGGAAGGGTCTAGAGCCTCAATTTTTGCACTCAGGACTAAGTCTCATTGCCCTCTATCAGAATCCAGAGTTTTGAGAAGATTGGGGAAACTTAATTCTTCGCCCCCCCCCCAAAAAAACGTAAGGGGTACCACTGTCGTTTTTTTTTTCGGGTCGAAATTTTGAGTTTTGATATCTCAGCTCTGGAAGGGTCTAGAGCCTCCATTTTTGCACTCAGGACTAAGTCTCATGGCCCTCTATCAGAATCCAGAGTTTTGAGAAGATTGGGGAAACTTAATTTTTCGCCCTCCCAAAAAAAACGTAAGGGGTACCACTGTCGTTTTTTTTTTTCAGGTCAAAATTTTGAGTTTCGATATCTCAGCTCTGGAAGGGTCTAGAGCCTCCATTTTTGCACTCAGGACTAAGTCTCATTGCCCTCTATCAGAATCCAGAGTTTTGAGAAGATTGGGGAAACTTAATTTTTCGCCCCCCCCCCCCAAAAAAAAACGTAAGGGGTACCACTGTCGGTTTTTTTTTTCGGGTCAAAATTCTGAGTTTCAATATCTTAGCTCTGGAAGGGTCTAGAGCCTCCATTTTTGCACTCAGGACTTAGTCTCATGGCCCTCTATCAGAATCCAGAGTTTTCAGAAGATTGGGGAAACTTAATTTTTCGCCCCCCCCAAAAAAAAGTAAGGGGTACCACTGTGGGGTTTTTTTCAAATCGAAATTTTGAGTTTCGATGTCTCAGCTCTGGAAGGGTCTAGAGCCTCGCTTTTTGCACTTAGGTCTAATTCTCATTGTCCTCTATCAGAATCCAGAGTTTTGAGAAGATTGGGGAAACTGAATTTTTCGCCCCCCCAAAAAAACGTAAGGGGTACCACTGTCGTTTTTTTTTCGGGTCGAAATTTTGAGTTTCGATATTTCAACTCTGGAAGGGTCTAGAGCCTCGCTTTTTGCACTCAGGTCTAAGTCTCATGGCCCTCTATCAGAATCCAGAGTTTTGAGAAGATTGGGGATACTTAATTTTTCGCCCGAAAAAAAACAAACGAAAGGGGTACCACTGTCGTTTTTTTTTTCGGGTCGAAATTTTGAGTTTCGATATCTCAGCTCTGGAAGGGTCTAGAGCCTCCATTTTTGCACTCAGGACTAAGTCTCATTGCCCTCTATCAGAATCCAGAGTTTTGAGAAGATTGGGGATACTTAATTTTTCGCCCGAAAAAAAAAAAACGTAAGGGGTACCACTGTCGTTTTTTTTATCGGGTCGAAATTTTGAGTTTCGATATTTCAGCTCTGGAAGGGTGTAGAGCCTCGCTTTTTGCACTCAGGTCTAATCTCATGGCCCTCTATCAGACTCCAGAGTTTTGAGAAGATTGGGGAAACTTAATTTTTCGCCCCCCCCCCCCCCCAAAAAACGTAAGGGGTACCACTGTCGTTTTTTTCAGGTCAAAATTTTGAGTTTCGATATCTCAGCTCTGGAAGGGTCTAGAGCCTCCATTTTTGCACTCAGGACTAAGTCTCATTGCCCTCTATCAGAATCCAGAGTTTTGAGAAGATTGGGGAAACTTAATTTTTCGACCCCCAAAAAAAACGTAAGGGGTACCACTGTCGTTTTTTTTTCGGGTCAAAATTTTGAGTTTCATTATCTCAGCTCTGGAAGGGTCTAGAGACTCCATTTTTGCACTCAGGACTTAGTCTCATTGCCCTCTATCAGAATTCAGAGTTTTGAGAAGATTGGGGAAACTTAATTTTTCGCCCCCCCCAAAAAAAACGGAAGGGGTACCACTGTGGTTTTTTTTTCGGGTCGAAATTTTGAGTTTCAATATCTCAGCTCTGTAAGGGTCTAGAGCCTCCATTTTTGCACTCAAGTCTAAATCTCATGGCCCTCTATCAGAATCCAGAGTTTTGAGAAGATTGGGGAAACTTAATTTTTCGCCCCCCCAAAAAAAACGTAAGGGGTACCACTGTCGTTTTTTTTTCGGCTCGAAATTTTGAGTTTCAATATCTCAGCTCTGGAAGGGTCTAGAGCCTCCATTTTTGCACTCAGGACTAAGTCTCATTGCCCTCTATCAGAATCCAGAGTTTTGAGAAGATTGGGGATACTTAATTTTTCGCCCGAAAAAAAAAAAACGTAAGGGGTACCACTGTCGTTTTTTTTATCGGGTCGAAATTTTGAGTTTCGATATTTCAGCTCTGGAAGGGTGTAGAGCCTTGCTTTTTGCACTCAGGTCTAATCTCATGGCCCTCTATCAGACTCCAGAGTTTTGAGAAGATTGGGGAAACTTAATTTTTCGCCCCCCCCCCCCCAAAAAACGTAAGGGGTACCACTGTCGTTTTTTTCAGGTCAAAATTTTGAGTTTCGATATCTCAGCTCTGGAAGGGTCTAGAGCCTCCATTTTTGCACTCAGGACTAAGTCTCATTGCCCTCTATCAGAATCCAGAGTTTTGAGAAGATTGGGGAAACTTAATTTTTCGACCCCCAAAAAAAACGTAAGGGGTACCACTGTCGTTTTTTTTTCGGGTCAAAATTTTGAGTTTCATTATCTCAGCTCTGGAAGGGTCTAGAGACTCCATTTTTGCACTCAGGACTTAGTCTCATTGCCCTCTATCAGAATCCAGAGTTTTGAGAAGATTGGGGAAACTTAATTTTTCGCCCCCCCCAAAAAAAACGGAAGGGGTACCACTGTGGTTTTTTTTTCGGGTCGAAATTTTGAGTTTCAATATCTCAGCTCTGTAAGGGTCTAGAGCCTCCATTTTTGCACTCAAGTCTAAATCTCATGGCCCTCTATCAGAATCCAGAGTTTTGAGAAGATTGGGGAAACTTAATTTTTCGCCCCCCCAAAAAAAACGTAAGGGGTACCACTGTCGTTTTTTTTTCGGCTCGAAATTTTGAGTTTCAATATCTCAGCTCTGGAAGGGTCTAGAGCCTCCATTTTTGCACTCAGGTCTAAGTCTCATGGCCCTCTACCAGAATCCAGAGTTTTGAGAAGATTGGGGATACTTAATTTTTCGCCCGAAAAAAAACAAACGAAAGGGGTACCACTGTCGTTTTTTTTTCGGGTCGAAATTTTGAGTTTCGATATCTCAGCTCTGGAAGGGTCTAGAGCCTCCATTTTTGCACTCAGGACTAAGTCTCATTGCCCTCTATCAGAATCCAGAGTTTTGAGAAGATTGAGGAAACTTAATTTTTCGCCCCCCCCCCCAAAAAAAACGTAAGGGGTACCACTGTCGGTTTTTTTTCAGGTCAAAATTTTGAGCTTCGCTATCTCAGCTCTGGAAGGATCTAGAGCCTCCGTTTTTGCACTCAGGACTAAGTCTCATTGCCCTCTATCAGAATCCAGAGTTTTAAAAAGATTGGGGAAACTTAATTTTTCGCCCCCCCCAAAAAAACGTAAGGGGTACCACTGTCGTTTTTTTTTCGGGTCGAAATTTTGAGTTTCGATATCTCAGCTCTGGAAGGGTCTAGAGCCTCCATTTTTGCACTCAAGTCTAAGTCTCATGGCCCTCTATCAGAATCCAGAGTTTTGAGAAGATTGGGGAAACTTAATTTTTCGCCCCCCCCCAAAAAAAACGTAAGGGGTACCACTGTCGTTTTTTTTTCCGGTCGAAATTTTGAGTTTCAATATCTCAGCTCTGGAAGGGTCTAGAGCCTCCATTTTTGCACTCAGGTCTAAGTCTCATGGCCCTCTATCAGAATCCAGAGTTTTGAGAAGATTGGGGAAACTTAATTTTTCGCCCCCCCCAAAAAAACGTAAGGGGTACCACTGTCGTTTTTTTTTCAGGTCAAAATTTTGAGCTTCGATATCTCAGCTCTGGAAGGGTCTAGAGCCTCCGTTTTTGCACTCAGGACTAAGTCTCATTGCCCTCTATCAGAATCCAGAGTTTTGAGAAGATTGGGGAAACTTAATTTTTCGCCCCCCCCAAAAAAACGTAAGGGGTACCACTGTCGTTTTTTTTTCGAGTCGAAATTTTGAGTTTCGATATCTCAGCTCTGGAAGGGTCTAGAGCCTCAATTTTTGCACTCAGGACTAAGTCTCATTGCCCTCTATCAGAATCCAGAGTTTTGAGAAGATTGGGGAAACTTAATTTTTTGCCCGAAAAAAAAAACGTAAGGGGTACCACTGTCGTTTTTTTTTTCGAGTCGAAATTTTGAGTTTCGATATCTCAGCTCTGGAAGGGTCTAGAGCCTCCATTTTTGCACTCAGGACTTAGTCTCATGGCCCTCTATCAGAATCCAGAGTTTTGAGAAGATTGGGGAAACTTAATTTTTCGCCCCCCCCCCCCAAAAAAAACGTAAGGGGTACCACTGTGGGGGTTTTTTCGAGTCGAAATTTTGAGTTTCGATATCTCAGCTCTGGAAGGGTCTAGAGCCTCCATTTTTGCACTCAGGACTAAGTCTCATTGCCCTCTATCAGAATCCAGAGTTTTGAGAAGATTGGGGATACTTAATTTTTCCCCCGAAAAAAAAAATGTAAGGGGTACCACTGTCGTTTTTTTTTTCGGGTCGAAATTTTGAGTTTCGATATTTCAGCTCTGGAAGGGACTAGAGCCTCGCTTTTTGCACTCAGGTCTAAGTCTCATGGCCCTCTATCAGAATCCAGAGTTTTGAGAAGATTGGGGAAACTTAATTTTTCGCCCCCCCCCAAAAAAACGTAAGGGGTACCACTGTCGTTTTTTTTCAGGTCAAAGTTTTGAGTTTCGATATCTCAGCTCTGGAAGGGTCTAGAGCCTCGCTTTTTGCACTTAGGTCTAAGTCTCATTGCCCTCTATCAGAATCCAGAGTTTTGAGAAGATTGGGGATACTTAATTTTTCGCCCGAAAAAAAAAAACGTAAGGGGTACCACTGTCGTTTTTTTTTTTCGGGTCGAAATTTTGAGTTTCAATATGTCAGCTCTGGAAGGGTCTAGAGCCTCCATTTTTGCACTCAGGACTTAGTCTCATTGCCCTCTATCAGAATCCAGAGTTTTGAGAAGATTGGGGAAACTTAATTTTTCGCCCCCCCCAAAAAAAACGTAAGGGGTACCACTGTCGTTTTTTTTTCGGGTCGAAATTTTGAGTTTCAATATCTCAGCTCTGGAAGGGTCTAGAGCCTCCATTTTTGCACTCAGGTCTAAGTCTCATGGCCCTCTATCAGAATCCAGAGTTTTGAGAAGATTGGGGATACTTAATTTTTCGCCCGAAAAAAAACAAACGAAAGGGGTACCACTGATGTTTTTTTTTTTCGGGTCGAAATTTTGAGTTTCGATATCTCAGCTCTGGAAGGGTCTAGAGCCTCCATTTTTGCACTCAGGACTAAGTCTCATTGCCCTCTATCAGAATCCAGAGTTTTGAGAAGATTGGGGATACTTAATTTTTCGCCCGAAAAAAAAAACGTAAGGGGTACCACTGTCGTTTTTTTTTTCGGGTCGAAATTTTGAGTTTCGATATTTCAGCTCTGGAAGGGTCTAGAGCCTCGCTTTTTGCACTCAGGTCTAAGTCTCATGGCCCTCTATCAGACTCCAGAGTTTTGAGAAGATTGGGGAAACTTAATTTTTCGCCCCCCCTCCAAAAAACGTAAGGGGTACCACTGTCGTTTTTTTTCAGGTCAAAATTTTGAGTTTCGATATCTCAGCTCTGGAAGGGTCTAGAGCCTCCATTTTTGCACTCAGGACTAAGTCTCATTGCCCTCTATCAGAATCCAGAGTTTTGAGAAGATTGGGGAAACTTAATTTTTCGACCCCCCAAAAAAACGTAAGGGGTACCACTGTCGTTTTTTTTTCGGGTCGAAATTTTGAGTTTCGATATCTCAGCTCTGGAAGGGTCTAGAGCCTCGCTTTTTGCACTTAGGTCTAAGTCTCATTGCCCTCTATCAGAATCCAGAGTTTTGAGAAGATTGGGGATACTTAATTTTTCGCCCGAAAAAAAAAACGTAAGGGGTACCACTGTCGTTTTTTTTTCGGGTCGAAATTTTGAGTTTCATTATCTCAGCTCTGGAAGGGTCTAGAGCCTCCATTTTTGCACTCAGGTCTAAGTCTCATGGCCCCCTATCAGAATCCAGAGTTTTGAGAAGATTGGGGATACTTAATTTTTCGCCCCCCCAAAAAAAAGGTAAGGGGTACCACTGTCGTTTTTTTTTTCGGGTCGAAATTTTGAGTTTCAATATCTCAGCTCTGGAAGGGTCTAGAGCCTCCATTTTTGCACTCAGGTCTAAGTCTCATGGCCCTCTATCAGAATCCAGAGCTTTGAGAAGATTGGGGATACTTAATTTTTCGCCCGAAAAAAAAAAACAAACGAAAGGGGTACAACTGTCGGTTTTTTTTCAGGTCAAAATTTTGAGCTTCGATATCTCAGCTCTGGAAGCGTCTAGAGCCTCCGTTTTTGCACTCAGGACTAAGTCTCATTGCCCTCTATCAGAATCCAGAGTTTTGAGAAGATTGGGGATACTTAATTTTTCGCCCGAAAAAAAAAAACGTAAGGGGTACCACTGTCGTTTTTTTTTTCGGGTCGAAATTTTGAGTTTCGATATTTCAGCTCTGGAAGGGATTAGAGCCTCGCTTTTTGCACTCAGGTCTAAGTCTCATGGCCCTCTATCAGAATCCAGAGTTTTGAGAAGATTGGGGAAACTTAATTTTTCGCTCCCCCCAAAAAAACTTAAGGGGTACCACTGTCGTTTTTTTTCAGGTCAAAGTTTTGAGTTTCGATATCTCAGCTCTGGAAGGGTCTAGAGCCTCGCTTTTTGCACTTAGGTCTAAGTCTCATTGCCCTCTATCAGAATCCAGAGTTTTGAGAAGATTGGGGATACTTAATTTTTCACCCGAAAAAAAAAAAACGTAAGGGGTACCACTGTCGTTTTTTTTTCGGGTCGAAATTTTGAGTTTCATTATCTCAGCTCTGGAAGGGTCTAGAGCCTCCGTTTTTGCACTCAGGTCTAAGTCTCATGGCCCTCTATCAGAATCCAGAGTTTCGAGAAGATTGGAGAAACTTAATTTTTCGCCCCCCCAAAAAAAACGTAAGGGGTACCACTGTCGGTTTTTTTTTCAGGTCAAAATTTTGAGCTTCGATATCTCAGCTCTGGAAGGGTCTAGAGCCTCCGTTTTTGCACTCAGGACTAAGTCTCATTGCCCTCTATCAGAATCCAGAGTTTTGAGAAGATTGGGGATACTTAATTTTTCGCCCCCCCCCCCCCCAAAAAAAAACGTAAGGGGTACCACTGTCGTTTTTTTTTCGGGTCGAAATTTTGAGTTTCGATATCTCAGCTCTGGAAGGGTCTAGAGCCTCCATTTTTGCACTCAGGACTAAGTCTCATTGCCCTCTATCAGAATCCAGAGTTTTGAGAAGATTGGGGATACTTAATTTTTCGCCCGAAAAAAAACAAACGAAAGGGGTACCACTGATGTTTTTTTTTTTCGGGTCGAAATTTTGAGTTTCGATATCTCAGCTCTGGAAGGGTCTAGAGCCTCCATTTTTGCACTCAGGACTAAGTCTCATTGCCCTCTATCAGAATCCAGAGTTTTGAGAAGATTGGGGATACTTAATTTTTCGCCCGAAAAAAAAAACGTAAGGGGTACCACTGTCGTTTTTTTTTTCGGGTCGAAATTTTGAGTTTCGATATTTCAGCTCTGGAAGGGTCTAGAGCCTCGCTTTTTGCACTCAGGTCTAAGTCTCATGGCCCTCTATCAGACTCCAGAGTTTTGAGAAGATTGGGGAAACTTAATTTTTCGCCCCCCCTCCAAAAAACGTAAGGGGTACCACTGTCGTTTTTTTTCAGGTCAAAATTTTGAGTTTCGATATCTCAGCTCTGGAAGGGTCTAGAGCCTCCATTTTTGCACTCAGGACTAAGTCTCATTGCCCTCTATCAGAATCCAGAGTTTTGAGAAGATTGGGGAAACTTAATTTTTCGACCCCCCAAAAAAACGTAAGGGGTACCACTGTCGTTTTTTTTTCGGGTCGAAATTTTGAGTTTCGATATCTCAGCTCTGGAAGGGTCTAGAGCCTCGCTTTTTGCACTTAGGTCTAAGTCTCATTGCCCTCTATCAGAATCCAGAGTTTTGAGAAGATTGGGGATACTTAATTTTTCGCCCGAAAAAAAAAACGTAAGGGGTACCACTGTCGTTTTTTTTTCGGGTCGAAATTTTGAGTTTCATTATCTCAGCTCTGGAAGGGTCTAGAGCCTCCATTTTTGCACTCAGGTCTAAGTCTCATGGCCCCCTATCAGAATCCAGAGTTTTGAGAAGATTGGGGATACTTAATTTTTCGCCCCCCCAAAAAAAAGGTAAGGGGTACCACTGTCGTTTTTTTTTTCGGGTCGAAATTTTGAGTTTCAATATCTCAGCTCTGGAAGGGTCTAGAGCCTCCATTTTTGCACTCAGGTCTAAGTCTCATGGCCCTCTATCAGAATCCAGAGCTTTGAGAAGATTGGGGATACTTAATTTTTCGCCCGAAAAAAAAAACAAACGAAAGGGGTACAACTGTCGGTTTTTTTTCAGGTCAAAATTTTGAGCTTCGATATCTCAGCTCTGGAAGCGTCTAGAGCCTCCGTTTTTGCACTCAGGACTAAGTCTCATTGCCCTCTATCAGAATCCAGAGTTTTGAGAAGATTGGGGATACTTAATTTTTCGCCCGAAAAAAAAAAACGTAAGGGGTACCACTGTCGTTTTTTTTTTCGGGTCGAAATTTTGAGTTTCGATATTTCAGCTCTGGAAGGGATTAGAGCCTCGCTTTTTGCACTCAGGTCTAAGTCTCATGGCCCTCTATCAGAATCCAGAGTTTTGAGAAGATTGGGGAAACTTAATTTTTCGCTCCCCCCAAAAAAACTTAAGGGGTACCACTGTCGTTTTTTTTCAGGTCAAAGTTTTGAGTTTCGATATCTCAGCTCTGGAAGGGTCTAGAGCCTCGCTTTTTGCACTTAGGTCTAAGTCTCATTGCCCTCTATCAGAATCCAGAGTTTTGAGAAGATTGGGGATACTTAATTTTTCACCCGAAAAAAAAAAAACGTAAGGGGTACCACTGTCGTTTTTTTTTCGGGTCGAAATTTTGAGTTTCATTATCTCAGCTCTGGAAGGGTCTAGAGCCTCCGTTTTTGCACTCAGGTCTAAGTCTCATGGCCCTCTATCAGAATCCAGAGTTTTGAGAAGATTGGAGAAACTTAATTTTTCGCCCCCCCAAAAAAAACGTAAGGGGTACCACTGTCGGTTTTTTTTTCAGGTCAAAATTTTGAGCTTCGATATCTCAGCTCTGGAAGGGTCTAGAGCCTCCGTTTTTGCACTCAGGACTAAGTCTCATTGCCCTCTATCAGAATCCAGAGTTTTGAGAAGATTGGGGATACTTAATTTTTCGCCCCCCCCCCCAAAAAAAAAAACGTAAGGGGTACCACTGTCGTTTTTTTTTCGGGTCGAAATTTTGAGTTTCGATATCTCAGCTCTGGAAGGGCCTAGAGCCTCCATTTTTGCACTCAGGACTAAGTCTCATTGCCCTCTATCAGAATCTAGAGTTTTGAGAAGATTGGGGAAACTTAATTTTTCGCCCCCCCCCCAAAAAACGTAAGGGGTACCACTGTCGTTTTTTTTTCAGGTCAAAATTTTGAGCTTCGATATCTCATTTCTGGAAGGGTCTAGAGCCTCCGTTTTTGCACTCAGGACTAAGTCTCATTGCCCTCTATCAGAATCCAGAGTTTTGAGAAGATTGGGGATACTTAATTTTTCGCCCGAAAAAAAAAACGTAAGGGGTACCACTGTCGTTTTTTTTTTCGGGTCGAAATTTTGAGTTTCGATATTTCAGCTCTGGAAGGGACTAGAGCCTCGCTTTTTGCACTCAGGTCTAAGTCTCATGGCCCTCTATCAGAATCCAGAGTTTTGAGAAGATTGGGGAAGCTTAATTTTTCGCCCCCCCCCAAAAAAACGTAAGGGGTACCACTGTCGTTTTTTTTCAGGTCAAAGTTTTGAGTTTCGATATCTCAGCTCTGGAAGGGTCTAGAGCCTCGCTTTTTGCACTTATGTCTAAGTCTCATTGCCCTCTATCAGAATCCAGAGTTTTGAGAAGATTGGGGAAACTTCATTTTTCACCCGAAAAAAAAAAACGTAAGGGGTACCACTGTCGTTTTTTTTTCGGGTCGAAATTTTGAGTTTCATTATCTCAGCTCTGGAAGGGTCTAGAGCCTCAATTTTTGCACTCAGGTCTAAGTCTCATGGCCCTCTATCAGAATCCAGAGTTTTGAGAAGATTGGGGAAACTTAATTTTTCGCCCCCCCAAAAAAAACGTAAGGGGTACCACTGTCGTTTTTTTTTCGAGTCGAAATTTTGAGTTTCGATATCTCAGCTCTGGAAGGGTCTAGAGCCTCCATTTTTGCACTCAGGACTAAGTCTCATTGCCCTCTATCAGAATCCAGAGTTTTGAGAAGATTGGGGATACTTAATTTTTCGTCCCCCCCAAAAAAATTGTAAGGGGTACCACTGTCGTTTTTTTTTCAGGTCAAAATTTTGAGCTTCTATATCTCATTTCTGGAAGGGTCTAGAGCCTCCGTTTTTGCACTCAGGACTAAGTCTCATTGCCCTCTATCAGAATCCAGAGTTTTGAGAAGATTGGGGATACTTAATTTTTCACCCGAAAAAAAAAAAAAAACGTAAGGGGTACCACTGTCGTTTTTTTTTCGAGTCGAAATTTTGAGTTTCGATATCTCAGCTCTGGAAGGGTCTAGAGCCTCCATTTTTGCACTCAGGACTAAGTCTCATTGCCCTCTATCAGAATCCAGAGTTTTGAGAAGATTTGGGAAACTTAATTTTTCGCCCCCCCCAAAAAAACGTAAGGGGTACCACTGTCGTTTTTTTTTCAGGTCAAAATTTTGAGCTTCTATATCTCATTTCTGGAAGGGTCTAGAGCCTCCGTTTTTGCACTCAGCACTAAGTCTCATTGCCCTCTATCAGAATCCAGAGTTTTGAGAAGATTGGGGAAACTTAATTTTTCGCCCCCCCAAAAAAAACGTAAGGGGTACCACTGTCGTTTTTTTTTCGAGTCGAAATTTTGAGTTTCGATATCTCAGCTCTGGAAGGGTCTAGAGCCTCAATTTTTGCACTCAGGACTAAGTCTCATTGCCCTCTATCAGAATCCAGAGTTTTGAGAAGATTGGGGAAACTTAATTTTTTGCCCGAAAAAAAAAACGTAAGGGGTACCACTGTCGTTTTTTTTTCGAGTCGAAATTTTGAGTTTCGATATCTCAGCTCTGGAAGGGTCTAGAGCCTCCATTTTTGCACTCAGGACTTAGTCTCATGGCCCTCTATCAGAATCCAGAGTTTTGAGAAGATTGGGGAAACCTAATTTTTCGATCCCCCCCCAAAAAACGTAAGGGGTACCACTGTGGGGTTTTTTTCGAGTCGAAATTTTGAGTTTCGATATCTCAGCTCTGGAAGGGTCTAGAGCCTCCATTTTTGCACTCAGGACTAAGTCTCATTGCCCTCTATCAGAATCCAGAGTTTTGAGAAGATTGGGGATACTTAATTTTTCGCCCGAAAAAAAAAACGTAAGGGGTACCACTGTCGTTTTTTTTTTCGGGTCGAAATTTTGAGTTTCGATATTTCAGCTCTGGAAGGGTCTAGAGCCTCGCTTTTTGCACTCAGGTCTAAGTCTCATGGCCCTCTATCAGACTCCAGAGTTTTGAGAAGATTGGGGAAACTTAATTTTTCGCCCCCCCTCCAAAAAACGTAAGGGGTACCACTGTCGTTTTTTTTCAGGTCAAAATTTTGAGTTTCGATATCTCAGCTCTGGAAGGGTCTAGAGCCTCCATTTTTGCACTCAGGACTAAGTCTCATTGCCCTCTATCAGAATCCAGAGTTTTGAGAAGATTGGGGAAACTTAATTTTTCGACCCCCCAAAAAAACGTAAGGGGTACCACTGTCGTTTTTTTTTCGGGTCGAAATTTTGAGTTTCGATATCTCAGCTCTGGAAGGGTCTAGAGCCTCGCTTTTTGCACTTAGGTCTAAGTCTCATTGCCCTCTATCAGAATCCAGAGTTTTGAGAAGATTGGGGATACTTAATTTTTCGCCCGAAAAAAAAAACGTAAGGGGTACCACTGTCGTTTTTTTTTCGGGTCGAAATTTTGAGTTTCATTATCTCAGCTCTGGAAGGGTCTAGAGCCTCCATTTTTGCACTCAGGTCTAAGTCTCATGGCCCCCTATCAGAATCCAGAGTTTTGAGAAGATTGGGGATACTTAATTTTTCGCCCCCCCAAAAAAAAGGTAAGGGGTACCACTGTCGTTTTTTTTTTCGGGTCGAAATTTTGAGTTTCAATATCTCAGCTCTGGAAGGGTCTAGAGCCTCCATTTTTGCACTCAGGTCTAAGTCTCATGGCCCTCTATCAGAATCCAGAGCTTTGAGAAGATTGGGGATACTTAATTTTTCGCCCGAAAAAAAAAAACAAACGAAAGGGGTACAACTGTCGGTTTTTTTTCAGGTCAAAATTTTGAGCTTCGATATCTCAGCTCTGGAAGCGTCTAGAGCCTCCGTTTTTGCACTCAGGACTAAGTCTCATTGCCCTCTATCAGAATCCAGAGTTTTGAGAAGATTGGGGATACTTAATTTTTCGCCCGAAAAAAAAAAACGTAAGGGGTACCACTGTCGTTTTTTTTTTCGGGTCGAAATTTTGAGTTTCGATATTTCAGCTCTGGAAGGGATTAGAGCCTCGCTTTTTGCACTCAGATCTAAGTCTCATGGCCCTCTATCAGAATCCAGAGTTTTGAGAAGATTGGGGAAACTTAATTTTTCGCTCCCCCCAAAAAAACTTAAGGGGTACCACTGTCGTTTTTTTTCAGGTCAAAGTTTTGAGTTTCGATATCTCAGCTCTGGAAGGGTCTAGAGCCTCGCTTTTTGCACTTAGGTCTAAGTCTCATTGCCCTCTATCAGAATCCAGAGTTTTGAGAAGATTGGGGATACTTAATTTTTCACCCGAAAAAAAAAAAACGTAAGGGGTACCACTGTCGTTTTTTTTTCGGGTCGAAATTTTGAGTTTCATTATCTCAGCTCTGGAAGGGTCTAGAGCCTCCGTTTTTGCACTCAGGTCTAAGTCTCATGGCCCTCTATCAGAATCCAGAGTTTTGAGAAGATTGGAGAAACTTAATTTTTCGCCCCCCCAAAAAAAACGTAAGGGGTACCACTGTCGGTTTTTTTTTCAGGTCAAAATTTTGAGCTTCGATATCTCAGCTCTGGAAGGGTCTAGAGCCTCCGTTTTTGCACTCAGGACTAAGTCTCATTGCCCTCTATCAGAATCCAGAGTTTTGAGAAGATTGGGGATACTTAATTTTTCGCCCCCCCCCCCCCCAAAAAAAAACGTAAGGGGTACCACTGTCGTTTTTTTTTCGGGTCGAAATTTTGAGTTTCGATATCTCAGCTCTGGAAGGGCCTAGAGCCTCCATTTTTGCACTCAGGACTAAGTCTCATTGCCCTCTATCAGAATCTAGAGTTTTGAGAAGATTGGGGAAACTTAATTTTTCGCCCCCCCCCCAAAAACGTAAGGGGTACCACTGTCGTTTTTTTTTCAGGTCAAAATTTTGAGCTTCGATATCTCATTTCTGGAAGGGTCTAGAGCCTCCGTTTTTGCACTCAGGACTAAGTCTCATTGCCCTCTATCAGAATCCAGAGTTTTGAGAAGATTGGGGATACTTAATTTTTCGCCCGAAAAAAAAAAACGTAAGGGGTACCACTGTCGTTTTTTTTTTCGGGTCGAAATTTTGAGTTTCGATATTTCAGCTCTGGAAGGGACTAGAGCCTCGCTTTTTGCACTCAGGTCTAAGTCTCATGGCCCTCTATCAGAATCCAGAGTTTTGAGAAGATTGGGGAAGCTTAATTTTTCGCCCCCCCCCAAAAAAACGTAAGGGGTACCACTGTCGTTTTTTTTCAGGTCAAAGTTTTGAGTTTCGATATCTCAGCTCTGGAAGGGTCTAGAGCCTCGCTTTTTGCACTTATGTCTAAGTCTCATTGCCCTCTATCAGAATCCAGAGTTTTGAGAAGATTGGGGAAACTTCATTTTTCACCCGAAAAAAAAAAAACGTAAGGGGTACCACTGTCGTTTTTTTTTCGGGTCGAAATTTTGAGTTTCATTATCTCAGCTCTGGAAGGGTCTAGAGCCTCAATTTTTGCACTCAGGTCTAAGTCTCATGGCCCTCTATCAGAATCCAGAGTTTTGAGAAGATTGGGGAAACTTAATTTTTCGCCCCCCCAAAAAAAACGTAAGGGGTACCACTGTCGTTTTTTTTTCGAGTCGAAATTTTGAGTTTCGATATCTCAGCTCTGGAAGGGTCTAGAGCCTCCATTTTTGCACTCAGGACTAAGTCTCATTGCCCTCTATCAGAATCCAGAGTTTTGAGAAGATTGGGGATACTTAATTTTTCGTCCCCCCCAAAAAAAACGTAAGGGGTACCACTGTCGTTTTTTTTTCAGGTCAAAATTTTGAGCTTCTATATCTCATTTCTGGAAGGGTCTAGAGCCTCCGTTTTTGCACTCAGGACTAAGTCTCATTGCCCTCTATCAGAATCCAGAGTTTTGAGAAGATTGGGGATACTTAATTTTTCACCCGAAAAAAAAAAAAAAACGTAAGGGGTACCACTGTCGTTTTTTTTTCGAGTCGAAATTTTGAGTTTCGATATCTCAGCTCTGGAAGGGTCTAGAGCCTCCATTTTTGCACTCAGGACTAAGTCTCATTGCCCTCTATCAGAATCCAGAGTTTTGAGAAGATTTGGGAAACTTAATTTTTCGCCCCCCCCAAAAAAACGTAAGGGGTACCACTGTCGTTTTTTTTTCAGGTCAAAATTTTGAGCTTCTATATCTCATTTCTGGAAGGGTCTAGAGCCTCCGTTTTTGCACTCAGCACTAAGTCTCATTGCCCTCTATCAGAATCCAGAGTTTTGAGAAGATTGGGGAAACTTAATTTTTCGCCCCCCCAAAAAAAACGTAAGGGGTACCACTGTCGTTTTTTTTTCGAGTCGAAATTTTGAGTTTCGATATCTCAGCTCTGGAAGGGTCTAGAGCCTCAATTTTTGCACTCAGGACTAAGTCTCATTGCCCTCTATCAGAATCCAGAGTTTTGAGAAGATTGGGGAAACTTAATTTTTTGCCCGAAAAAAAAAACGTAAGGGGTACCACTGTCGTTTTTTTTTCGAGTCGAAATTTTGAGTTTCGATATCTCAGCTCTGGAAGGGTCTAGAGCCTCCATTTTTGCACTCAGGACTTAGTCTCATGGCCCTCTATCAGAATCCAGAGTTTTGAGAAGATTGGGGAAACCTAATTTTTCGATCCCCCCCCAAAAAACGTAAGGGGTACCACTGTGGGGTTTTTTTCGAGTCGAAATTTTGAGTTTCGATATCTCAGCTCTGGAAGGGTCTAGAGCCTCCATTTTTGCACTCAGGACTAAGTCTCATTGCCCTCTATCAGAATCCAGAGTTTTGAGAAGATTGGGGAAACTTAATTTTTCGACCCCCCAAAAAAACGTAAGGGGTACCACTGTCGTTTTTTTTTCGGGTCGAAATTTTGAGTTTTGATATCTCAGCTCTGGAAGGGTCTAGAGCCTCCATTTTTGCACTCAGGACTTAGTCTCATTGCCCTCTATCAGAATCCAGAGTTTTGAGAAAATTGGGGAAACTTAATTTTTCACCCCCCCCCAAAAAAACGTAAGGGGTACCACTGTCGTTTTTTTTCGGGTCGAAATTTTGAGTTTCAATATCTCAGCTCTGGAAGGGTCTAGAGCCTCCATTTTTGCACTCAGGTCTAAGTCTCATGGCCCTCTATCAGAATCCAGAGTTTTGAGAAGATTGGGGATACTTAATTTTTCGCCCGAAAAAAAACAACGAATGGGGTACCACTGTCGTTTTTTTTTCAGGTCAAAATTTTGAGCTTCGATATCTCAGCTCTGGAAGGGTCTAGAGCCTCCGTTTTTGAACTCAGGACTAAGTCTCATTGCCCTCTATCAGAATCCAGAGTTTTGAGAAGATTGGGGAAACTTAATTTTTCGCCCCCCCAAAAAAAACGTAAGGGGTACCACTGTCGTTTTTTTTTCGAGTCGAAATTTTGAGTTTCGATATCTCAGCTCTGGAAGGGTCTAGAGCCTCAATTTTTGCACTCAGGACTAAGTCTCATTGCCCTCTATCAGAATCCAGAGTTTTGAGAAGATTGGGGAAACTTAATTCTTCGCCCCCCCCCCAAAAAAACGTAAGGGGTACCACTGTCGTTTTTTTTTTCGGGTCGAAATTTTGAGTTTTGATATCTCAGCTCTGGAAGGGTCTAGAGCCTCCATTTTTGCACTCAGGACTAAGTCTCATGGCCCTCTATCAGAATCCAGAGTTTTGAGAAGATTGGGGAAACTTAATTTTTCGCCCTCCCAAAAAAAACGTAAGGGGTACCACTGTCGTTTTTTTTTTTCAGGTCAAAATTTTGAGTTTCGATATCTCAGCTCTGGAAGGGTCTAGAGCCTCCATTTTTGCACTCAGGACTAAGTCTCATTGCCCTCTATCAGAATCCAGAGTTTTGAGAAGATTGGGGAAACTTAATTTTTCGCCCCCCCCCCCCAAAAAAAACGTAAGGGGTACCACTGTCGGTTTTTTTTTTCGGGTCAAAATTCTGAGTTTCAATATCTTAGCTCTGGAAGGGTCTAGAGCCTCCATTTTTGCACTCAGGACTTAGTCTCATGGCCCTCTATCAGAATCCAGAGTTTTCAGAAGATTGGGGAAACTTAATTTTTCGCCCCCCCCAAAAAAAAGTAAGGGGTACCACTGTGGGTTTTTTTTCGAGTCGAAATTTTGAGTTTCGATGTCTCAGCTCTGGAAGGGTCTAGAGCCTCGCTTTTTGCACTTAGGTCTAATTCTCATTGTCCTCTATCAGAATCCAGAGTTTTGAGAAGATTGGGGAAACTGAATTTTTCGCCCCCCCAAAAAAACGTAAGGGGTACCACTGTCGTTTTTTTTTCGGGTCGAAATTTTGAGTTTCGATATTTCAACTCTGGAAGGGTCTAGAGCCTCGCTTTTTGCACTCAGGTCTAAGTCTCATGGCCCTCTATCAGAATCCAGAGTTTTGAGAAGATTGGGGATACTTAATTTTTCGCCCGAAAAAAAACAAACGAAAGGGGTACCACTGTCGTTTTTTTTTTCGGGTCGAAATTTTGAGTTTCGATATCTCAGCTCTGGAAGGGTCTAGAGCCTCCATTTTTGCACTCAGGACTAAGTCTCATTGCCCTCTATCAGAATCCAGAGTTTTGAGAAGATTGGGGATACTTAATTTTTCGCCCGAAAAAAAAAAAACGTAAGGGGTACCACTGTCGTTTTTTTTATCGGGTCGAAATTTTGAGTTTCGATATTTCAGCTCTGGAAGGGTGTAGAGCCTCGCTTTTTGCACTCAGGTCTAATCTCATTGCCCTCTATCAGAATCCAGAGTTTTGAGAAGATTGGGGATACTTAATTTTTCGCCCGAAAAAAAAAAACGTAAGGGGTACCACTGTCGTTTTTTTTTTCGGGTCGAAATTTTGAGTTTCGATATTTCAGCTCTGGAAGGGATTAGAGCCTCGCTTTTTGCACTCAGGTCTAAGTCTCATGGCCCTCTATCAGAATCCAGAGTTTTGAGAAGATTGGGGAAACTTAATTTTTCGCTCCCCCCAAAAAAACTTAAGGGGTACCACTGTCGTTTTTTTTCAGGTCAAAGTTTTGAGTTTCGATATCTCAGCTCTGGAAGGGTCTAGAGCCTCGCTTTTTGCACTTAGGTCTAAGTCTCATTGCCCTCTATCAGAATCCAGAGTTTTGAGAAGATTGGGGATACTTAATTTTTCACCCGAAAAAAAAAAAACGTAAGGGGTACCACTGTCGTTTTTTTTTCGGGTCGAAATTTTGAGTTTCATTATCTCAGCTCTGGAAGGGTCTAGAGCCTCCGTTTTTGCACTCAGGTCTAAGTCTCATGGCCCTCTATCAGAATCCAGAGTTTTGAGAAGATTGGAGAAACTTAATTTTTCGCCCCCCCAAAAAAAACGTAAGGGGTACCACTGTCGGTTTTTTTTTCAGGTCAAAATTTTGAGCTTCGATATCTCAGCTCTGGAAGGGTCTAGAGCCTCCGTTTTTGCACTCAGGACTAAGTCTCATTGCCCTCTATCAGAATCCAGAGTTTTGAGAAGATTGGGGATACTTAATTTTTCGCCCCCCCCCCCCCAAAAAAAAAACGTAAGGGGTACCACTGTCGTTTTTTTTTCGGGTCGAAATTTTGAGTTTCGATATCTCAGCTCTGGAAGGGCCTAGAGCCTCCATTTTTGCACTCAGGACTAAGTCTCATTGCCCTCTATCAGAATCTAGAGTTTTGAGAAGATTGGGGAAACTTAATTTTTCGCCCCCCCCCCAAAAACGTAAGGGGTACCACTGTCGTTTTTTTTTCAGGTCAAAATTTTGAGCTTCGATATCTCATTTCTGGAAGGGTCTAGAGCCTCCGTTTTTGCACTCAGGACTAAGTCTCATTGCCCTCTATCAGAATCCAGAGTTTTGAGAAGATTGGGGATACTTAATTTTTCGCCCGAAAAAAAAAAACGTAAGGGGTACCACTGTCGTTTTTTTTTTCGGGTCGAAATTTTGAGTTTCGATATTTCAGCTCTGGAAGGGACTAGAGCCTCGCTTTTTGCACTCAGGTCTAAGTCTCATGGCCCTCTATCAGAATCCAGAGTTTTGAGAAGATTGGGGAAGCTTAATTTTTCGCCCCCCCCCAAAAAAACGTAAGGGGTACCACTGTCGTTTTTTTTCAGGTCAAAGTTTTGAGTTTCGATATCTCAGCTCTGGAAGGGTCTAGAGCCTCGCTTTTTGCACTTATGTCTAAGTCTCATTGCCCTCTATCAGAATCCAGAGTTTTGAGAAGATTGGGGAAACTTCATTTTTCACCCGAAAAAAAAAAAACGTAAGGGGTACCACTGTCGTTTTTTTTTCGGGTCGAAATTTTGAGTTTCATTATCTCAGCTCTGGAAGGGTCTAGAGCCTCAATTTTTGCACTCAGGTCTAAGTCTCATGGCCCTCTATCAGAATCCAGAGTTTTGAGAAGATTGGGGAAACTTAATTTTTCGCCCCCCCAAAAAAAACGTAAGGGGTACCACTGTCGTTTTTTTTTCGAGTCGAAATTTTGAGTTTCGATATCTCAGCTCTGGAAGGGTCTAGAGCCTCCATTTTTGCACTCAGGACTAAGTCTCATTGCCCTCTATCAGAATCCAGAGTTTTGAGAAGATTGGGGATACTTAATTTTTCGTCCCCCCCAAAAAAAACGTAAGGGGTACCACTGTCGTTTTTTTTTCAGGTCAAAATTTTGAGCTTCTATATCTCATTTCTGGAAGGGTCTAGAGCCTCCGTTTTTGCACTCAGGACTAAGTCTCATTGCCCTCTATCAGAATCCAGAGTTTTGAGAAGATTGGGGATACTTAATTTTTCACCCGAAAAAAAAAAAAAAAACGTAAGGGGTACCACTGTCGTTTTTTTTTCGAGTCGAAATTTTGAGTTTCGATATCTCAGCTCTGGAAGGGTCTAGAGCCTCCATTTTTGCACTCAGGACTAAGTCTCATTGCCCTCTATCAGAATCCAGAGTTTTGAGAAGATTTGGGAAACTTAATTTTTCGCCCCCCCCAAAAAAACGTAAGGGGTACCACTGTCGTTTTTTTTTCAGGTCAAAATTTTGAGCTTCTATATCTCATTTCTGGAAGGGTCTAGAGCCTCCGTTTTTGCACTCAGCACTAAGTCTCATTGCCCTCTATCAGAATCCAGAGTTTTGAGAAGATTGGGGAAACTTAATTTTTCGCCCCCCCAAAAAAAACGTAAGGGGTACCACTGTCGTTTTTTTTTCGAGTCGAAATTTTGAGTTTCGATATCTCAGCTCTGGAAGGGTCTAGAGCCTCAATTTTTGCACTCAGGACTAAGTCTCATTGCCCTCTATCAGAATCCAGAGTTTTGAGAAGATTGGGGAAACTTAATTTTTTGCCCGAAAAAAAAAACGTAAGGGGTACCACTGTCGTTTTTTTTTCGAGTCGAAATTTTGAGTTTCGATATCTCAGCTCTGGAAGGGTCTAGAGCCTCCATTTTTGCACTCAGGACTTAGTCTCATGGCCCTCTATCAGAATCCAGAGTTTTGAGAAGATTGGGGAAACCTAATTTTTCGATCCCCCCCCAAAAAACGTAAGGGGTACCACTGTGGGGTTTTTTTCGAGTCGAAATTTTGAGTTTCGATATCTCAGCTCTGGAAGGGTCTAGAGCCTCCATTTTTGCACTCAGGACTAAGTCTCATTGCCCTCTATCAGAATCCAGAGTTTTGAGAAGATTGGGGAAACTTAATTTTTCGACCCCCCAAAAAAACGTAAGGGGTACCACTGTCGTTTTTTTTTCGGGTCGAAATTTTGAGTTTTGATATCTCAGCTCTGGAAGGGTCTAGAGCCTCCATTTTTGCACTCAGGACTTAGTCTCATTGCCCTCTATCAGAATCCAGAGTTTTGAGAAAATTGGGGAAACTTAATTTTTCACCCCCCCCCAAAAAAACGTAAGGGGTACCACTGTCGTTTTTTTTCGGGTCGAAATTTTGAGTTTCAATATCTCAGCTCTGGAAGGGTCTAGAGCCTCCATTTTTGCACTCAGGTCTAAGTCTCATGGCCCTCTATCAGAATCCAGAGTTTTGAGAAGATTGGGGATACTTAATTTTTCGCCCGAAAAAAAACAACGAATGGGGTACCACTGTCGTTTTTTTTTCAGGTCAAAATTTTGAGCTTCGATATCTCAGCTCTGGAAGGGTCTAGAGCCTCCGTTTTTGAACTCAGGACTAAGTCTCATTGCCCTCTATCAGAATCCAGAGTTTTGAGAAGATTGGGGAAACTTAATTTTTCGCCCCCCCAAAAAAAACGTAAGGGGTACCACTGTCGTTTTTTTTTCGAGTCGAAATTTTGAGTTTCGATATCTCAGCTCTGGAAGGGTCTAGAGCCTCAATTTTTGCACTCAGGACTAAGTCTCATTGCCCTCTATCAGAATCCAGAGTTTTGAGAAGATTGGGGAAACTTAATTCTTCGCCCCCCCCCCAAAAAAACGTAAGGGGTACCACTGTCGTTTTTTTTTTCGGGTCGAAATTTTGAGTTTTGATATCTCAGCTCTGGAAGGGTCTAGAGCCTCCATTTTTGCACTCAGGACTAAGTCTCATGGCCCTCTATCAGAATCCAGAGTTTTGAGAAGATTGGGGAAACTTAATTTTTCGCCCTCCCAAAAAAAACGTAAGGGGTACCACTGTCGTTTTTTTTTTTCAGGTCAAAATTTTGAGTTTCGATATCTCAGCTCTGGAAGGGTCTAGAGCCTCCATTTTTGCACTCAGGACTAAGTCTCATTGCCCTCTATCAGAATCCAGAGTTTTGAGAAGATTGGGGAAACTTAATTTTTCGCCCCCCCCCCCCCCAAAAAAAAACGTAAGGGGTACCACTGTCGGTTTTTTTTTTCGGGTCAAAATTCTGAGTTTCAATATCTTAGCTCTGGAAGGGTCTAGAGCCTCCATTTTTGCACTCAGGACTTAGTCTCATGGCCCTCTATCAGAATCCAGAGTTTTCAGAAGATTGGGGAAACTTAATTTTTCGCCCCCCCCAAAAAAAAGTAAGGGGTACCACTGTGGGGTTTTTTTCGAGTCGAAATTTTGAGTTTCGATGTCTCAGCTCTGGAAGGGTCTAGAGCCTCGCTTTTTGCACTTAGGTCTAATTCTCATTGTCCTCTATCAGAATCCAGAGTTTTGAGAAGATTGGGGAAACTGAATTTTTCGCCCCCCCAAAAAAACGTAAGGGGTACCACTGTCGTTTTTTTTTCGGGTCGAAATTTTGAGTTTCGATATTTCAACTCTGGAAGGGTCTAGAGCCTCGCTTTTTGCACTCAGGTCTAAGTCTCATGGCCCTCTATCAGAATCCAGAGTTTTGAGAAGATTGGGGATACTTAATTTTTCGCCCGAAAAAAAACAAACGAAAGGGGTACCACTGTCGTTTTTTTTTTCGGGTCGAAATTTTGAGTTTCGATATCTCAGCTCTGGAAGGGTCTAGAGCCTCCATTTTTGCACTCAGGACTAAGTCTCATTGCCCTCTATCAGAATCCAGAGTTTTGAGAAGATTGGGGATACTTAATTTTTCGCCCGAAAAAAAAAAAACGTAAGGGGTACCACTGTCGTTTTTTTTATCGGGTCGAAATTTTGAGTTTCGATATTTCAGCTCTGGAAGGGTGTAGAGCCTCGCTTTTTGCACTCAGGTCTAATCTCATGGCCCTCTATCAGACTCCAGAGTTTTGAGAAGATTGGGGAAACTTAATTTTTCGCCCCCCCCCCCCCAAAAAAACGTAAGGGGTACCACTGTCGTTTTTTTCAGGTCAAAATTTTGAGTTTCGATATCTCAGCTCTGGAAGGGTCTAGAGCCTCCATTTTTGCACTCAGGACTAAGTCTCATTGCCCTCTATCAGAATCCAGAGTTTTGAGAAGATTGGGGAAACTTAATTTTTCGACCCCCAAAAAAAACGTAAGGGGTACCACTGTCGTTTTTTTTTCGGGTCAAAATTTTGAGTTTCATTATCTCAGCTCTGGAAGGGTCTAGAGACTCCATTTTTGCACTCAGGACTTAGTCTCATTGCCCTCTATCAGAATTCAGAGTTTTGAGAAGATTGGGGAAACTTAATTTTTCGCCCCCCCCCAAAAAAACGGAAGGGGTACCACTGTGGTTTTTTTTTCGGGTCGAAATTTTGAGTTTCAATATCTCAGCTCTGTAAGGGTCTAGAGCCTCCATTTTTGCACTCAAGTCTAAATCTCATGGCCCTCTATCAGAATCCAGAGTTTTGAGAAGATTGGGGAAACTTAATTTTTCGCCCCCCCAAAAAAAACGTAAGGGGTACCACTGTCGTTTTTTTTTCGGCTCGAAATTTTGAGTTTCAATATCTCAGCTCTGGAAGGGTCTAGAGCCTCCATTTTTGCACTCAGGACTAAGTCTCATTGCCCTCTATCAGAATCCAGAGTTTTGAGAAGATTGGGGATACTTAATTTTTCGCCCGAAAAAAAAAAAACGTAAGGGGTACCACTGTCGTTTTTTTTATCGGGTCGAAATTTTGAGTTTCGATATTTCAGCTCTGGAAGGGTGTAGAGCCTCGCTTTTTGCACTCAGGTCTAATCTCATGGCCCTCTATCAGACTCCAGAGTTTTGAGAAGATTGGGGAAACTTAATTTTTCGCCCCCCCCCCCCCCCAAAAAACGTAAGGGGTACCACTGTCGTTTTTTTCAGGTCAAAATTTTGAGTTTCGATATCTCAGCTCTGGAAGGGTCTAGAGCCTCCATTTTTGCACTCAGGACTAAGTCTCATTGCCCTCTATCAGAATCCAGAGTTTTGAGAAGATTGGGGAAACTTAATTTTTCGACCCCCAAAAAAAACGTAAGGGGTACCACTGTCGTTTTTTTTTCGGGTCAAAATTTTGAGTTTCATTATCTCAGCTCTGGAAGGGTCTAGAGACTCCATTTTTGCACTCAGGACTTAGTCTCATTGCCCTCTATCAGAATCCAGAGTTTTGAGAAGATTGGGGAAACTTAATTTTTCGCCCCCCCCAAAAAAAACGGAAGGGGTACCACTGTGGTTTTTTTTTCGGGTCGAAATTTTGAGTTTCAATATCTCAGCTCTGTAAGGGTCTAGAGCCTCCATTTTTGCACTCAAGTCTAAATCTCATGGCCCTCTATCAGAATCCAGAGTTTTGAGAAGATTGGGGAAACTTAATTTTTCGCCCCCCCAAAAAAAACGTAAGGGGTACCACTGTCGTTTTTTTTTCGGCTCGAAATTTTGAGTTTCAATATCTCAGCTCTGGAAGGGTCTAGAGCCTCCATTTTTGCACTCAGGTCTAAGTCTCATGGCCCTCTATCAGAATCCAGAGTTTTGAGAAGATTGGGGATACTTAATTTTTCGCCCGAAAAAAAACAAACGAAAGGGGTACCACTGTCGTTTTTTTTTCGGGTCGAAATTTTGAGTTTCGATATCTCAGCTCTGGAAGGGTCTAGAGCCTCCATTTTTGCACTCAGGACTAAGTCTCATTGCCCTCTATCAGAATCCAGAGTTTTGAGAAGATTGAGGAAACTTAATTTTTCGCCCCCCCCCCAAAAAAAACGTAAGGGGTACCACTGTCGGTTTTTTTTCAGGTCAAAATTTTGAGCTTCGCTATCTCAGCTCTGGAAGGATCTAGAGCCTCCGTTTTTGCACTCAGGACTAAGTCTCATTGCCCTCTATCAGAATCCAGAGTTTTAAAAAGATTGGGGAAACTTAATTTTTCGCCCCCCCCAAAAAAACGTAAGGGGTACCACTGTCGTTTTTTTTTCGGGTCGAAATTTTGAGTTTCGATATCTCAGCTCTGGAAGGGTCTAGAGCCTCCATTTTTGCACTCAAGTCTAAGTCTCATGGCCCTCTATCAGAATCCAGAGTTTTGAGAAGATTGGGGAAACTTAATTTTTCGCCCCCCCCAAAAAAAAACGTAAGGGGTACCACTGTCGTTTTTTTTTCCGGTCGAAATTTTGAGTTTCAATATCTCAGCTCTGGAAGGGTCTAGAGCCTCCATTTTTGCACTCAGGTCTAAGTCTCATGGCCCTCTATCAGAATCCAGAGTTTTGAGAAGATTGGGGAAACTTAATTTTTCGCCCCCCCCAAAAAAACGTAAGGGGTACCACTGTCGTTTTTTTTTCAGGTCAAAATTTTGAGCTTCGATATCTCAGCTCTGGAAGGGTCTAGAGCCTCCGTTTTTGCACTCAGGACTAAGTCTCATTGCCCTCTATCAGAATCCAGAGTTTTGAGAAGATTGGGGAAACTTAATTTTTCGCCCCCCCCAAAAAAACGTAAGGGGTACCACTGTCGTTTTTTTTTCGAGTCGAAATTTTGAGTTTCGATATCTCAGCTCTGGAAGGGTCTAGAGCCTCAATTTTTGCACTCAGGACTAAGTCTCATTGCCCTCTATCAGAATCCAGAGTTTTGAGAAGATTGGGGAAACTTAATTTTTTGCCCGAAAAAAAAAACGTAAGGGGTACCACTGTCGTTTTTTTTTTCGAGTCGAAATTTTGAGTTTCGATATCTCAGCTCTGGAAGGGTCTAGAGCCTCCATTTTTGCACTCAGGACTTAGTCTCATGGCCCTCTATCAGAATCCAGAGTTTTGAGAAGATTGGGGAAACTTAATTTTTCGCCCCCCCCCCCCCAAAAAAAACGTAAGGGGTACCACTGTGGGGGTTTTTTCGAGTCGAAATTTTGAGTTTCGATATCTCAGCTCTGGAAGGGTCTAGAGCCTCCATTTTTGCACTCAGGACTAAGTCTCATTGCCCTCTATCAGAATCCAGAGTTTTGAGAAGATTGGGGATACTTAATTTTTCGCCCGAAAAAAAAAATGTAAGGGGTACCACTGTCGTTTTTTTTTTCGGGTCGAAATTTTGAGTTTCGATATTTCAGCTCTGGAAGGGACTAGAGCCTCGCTTTTTGCACTCAGGTCTAAGTCTCATGGCCCTCTATCAGAATCCAGAGTTTTGAGAAGATTGGGGAAACTTAATTTTTCGCCCCCCCCCAAAAAAACGTAAGGGGTACCACTGTCGTTTTTTTTCAGGTCAAAGTTTTGAGTTTCGATATCTCAGCTCTGGAAGGGTCTAGAGCCTCGCTTTTTGCACTTAGGTCTAAGTCTCATTGCCCTCTATCAGAATCCAGAGTTTTGAGAAGATTGGGGATACTTAATTTTTCGCCCGAAAAAAAAAAACGTAAGGGGTACCACTGTCGTTTTTTTTTTTCGGGTCGAAATTTTGAGTTTCAATATGTCAGCTCTGGAAGGGTCTAGAGCCTCCATTTTTGCACTCAGGACTTAGTCTCATTGCCCTCTATCAGAATCCAGAGTTTTGAGAAGATTGGGGAAACTTAATTTTTCGCCCCCCCCCAAAAAAAACGTAAGGGGTACCACTGTCGTTTTTTTTCGGGTCGAAATTTTGAGTTTCAATATCTCAGCTCTGGAAGGGTCTAGAGCCTCCATTTTTGCACTCAGGTCTAAGTCTCATGGCCCTCTATCAGAATCCAGAGTTTTGAGAAGATTGGGGATACTTAATTTTTCGCCCGAAAAAAAACAAACGAAAGGGGTACCACTGATGTTTTTTTTTTCGGGTCGAAATTTTGAGTTTCGATATCTCAGCTCTGGAAGGGTCTAGAGCCTCCATTTTTGCACTCAGGACTAAGTCTCATTGCCCTCTATCAGAATCCAGAGTTTTGAGAAGATTGGGGATACTTAATTTTTCGCCCGAAAAAAAAAACGTAAGGGGTACCACTGTCGTTTTTTTTTTCGGGTCGAAATTTTGAGTTTCGATATTTCAGCTCTGGAAGGGTCTAGAGCCTCGCTTTTTGCACTCAGGTCTAAGTCTCATGGCCCTCTATCAGACTCCAGAGTTTTGAGAAGATTGGGGAAACTTAATTTTTCGCCCCCCCTCCAAAAAACGTAAGGGGTACCACTGTCGTTTTTTTTCAGGTCAAAATTTTGAGTTTCGATATCTCAGCTCTGGAAGGGTCTAGAGCCTCCATTTTTGCACTCAGGACTAAGTCTCATTGCCCTCTATCAGAATCCAGAGTTTTGAGAAGATTGGGGAAACTTAATTTTTCGACCCCCCAAAAAAACGTAAGGGGTACCACTGTCGTTTTTTTTTCGGGTCGAAATTTTGAGTTTCGATATCTCAGCTCTGGAAGGGTCTAGAGCCTCGCTTTTTGCACTTAGGTCTAAGTCTCATTGCCCTCTATCAGAATCCAGAGTTTTGAGAAGATTGGGGATACTTAATTTTTCGCCCGAAAAAAAAAACGTAAGGGGTACCACTGTCGTTTTTTTTTCGGGTCGAAATTTTGAGTTTCATTATCTCAGCTCTGGAAGGGTCTAGAGCCTCCATTTTTGCACTCAGGTCTAAGTCTCATGGCCCCCTATCAGAATCCAGAGTTTTGAGAAGATTGGGGATACTTAATTTTTCGCCCCCCCAAAAAAAAGGTAAGGGGTACCACTGTCGTTTTTTTTTTCGGGTCGAAATTTTGAGTTTCAATATCTCAGCTCTGGAAGGGTCTAGAGCCTCCATTTTTGCACTCAGGTCTAAGTCTCATGGCCCTCTATCAGAATCCAGAGCTTTGAGAAGATTGGGGATACTTAATTTTTCGCCCGAAAAAAAAAAACAAACGAAAGGGGTACAACTGTCGGTTTTTTTTCAGGTCAAAATTTTGAGCTTCGATATCTCAGCTCTGGAAGCGTCTAGAGCCTCCGTTTTTGCACTCAGGACTAAGTCTCATTGCCCTCTATCAGAATCCAGAGTTTTGAGAAGATTGGGGATACTTAATTTTTCGCCCGAAAAAAAAAAAACGTAAGGGGTACCACTGTCGTTTTTTTTTTCGGGTCGAAATTTTGAGTTTCGATATTTCAGCTCTGGAAGGGATTAGAGCCTCGCTTTTTGCACTCAGGTCTAAGTCTCATGGCCCTCTATCAGAATCCAGAGTTTTGAGAAGATTGGGGAAACTTAATTTTTCGCTCCCCCCAAAAAAACTTAAGGGGTACCACTGTCGTTTTTTTTCAGGTCAAAGTTTTGAGTTTCGATATCTCAGCTCTGGAAGGGTCTAGAGCCTCGCTTTTTGCACTTAGGTCTAAGTCTCATTGCCCTCTATCAGAATCCAGAGTTTTGAGAAGATTGGGGATACTTAATTTTTCACCCGAAAAAAAAAAAACGTAAGGGGTACCACTGTCGTTTTTTTTTCGGGTCGAAATTTTGAGTTTCATTATCTCAGCTCTGGAAGGGTCTAGAGCCTCCGTTTTTGCACTCAGGTCTAAGTCTCATGGCCCTCTATCAGAATCCAGAGTTTCGAGAAGATTGGAGAAACTTAATTTTTCGCCCCCCCAAAAAAAACGTAAGGGGTACCACTGTCGGTTTTTTTTTCAGGTCAAAATTTTGAGCTTCGATATCTCAGCTCTGGAAGGGTCTAGAGCCTCCGTTTTTGCACTCAGGACTAAGTCTCATTGCCCTCTATCAGAATCCAGAGTTTTGAGAAGATTGGGGATACTTAATTTTTCGCCCCCCCCCCCCCAAAAAAAAAACGTAAGGGGTACCACTGTCGTTTTTTTTTCGGGTCGAAATTTTGAGTTTCGATATCTCAGCTCTGGAAGGGTCTAGAGCCTCCATTTTTGCACTCAGGACTAAGTCTCATTGCCCTCTATCAGAATCCAGAGTTTTGAGAAGATTGGGGATACTTAATTTTTCGCCCGAAAAAAAACAAACGAAAGGGGTACCACTGATGTTTTTTTTTTTCGGGTCGAAATTTTGAGTTTCGATATCTCAGCTCTGGAAGGGTCTAGAGCCTCCATTTTTGCACTCAGGACTAAGTCTCATTGCCCTCTATCAGAATCCAGAGTTTTGAGAAGATTGGGGATACTTAATTTTTCGCCCGAAAAAAAAAACGTAAGGGGTACCACTGTCGTTTTTTTTTTCGGGTCGAAATTTTGAGTTTCGATATTTCAGCTCTGGAAGGGTCTAGAGCCTCGCTTTTTGCACTCAGGTCTAAGTCTCATGGCCCTCTATCAGACTCCAGAGTTTTGAGAAGATTGGGGAAACTTAATTTTTCGCCCCCCCTCCAAAAAACGTAAGGGGTACCACTGTCGTTTTTTTTCAGGTCAAAATTTTGAGTTTCGATATCTCAGCTCTGGAAGGGTCTAGAGCCTCCATTTTTGCACTCAGGACTAAGTCTCATTGCCCTCTATCAGAATCCAGAGTTTTGAGAAGATTGGGGAAACTTAATTTTTCGACCCCCCAAAAAAACGTAAGGGGTACCACTGTCGTTTTTTTTTCGGGTCGAAATTTTGAGTTTCGATATCTCAGCTCTGGAAGGGTCTAGAGCCTCGCTTTTTGCACTTAGGTCTAAGTCTCATTGCCCTCTATCAGAATCCAGAGTTTTGAGAAGATTGGGGATACTTAATTTTTCGCCCGAAAAAAAAAACGTAAGGGGTACCACTGTCGTTTTTTTTTCGGGTCGAAATTTTGAGTTTCATTATCTCAGCTCTGGAAGGGTCTAGAGCCTCCATTTTTGCACTCAGGTCTAAGTCTCATGGCCCCCTATCAGAATCCAGAGTTTTGAGAAGATTGGGGATACTTAATTTTTCGCCCCCCCAAAAAAAAGGTAAGGGGTACCACTGTCGTTTTTTTTTTCGGGTCAAAATTTTGAGTTTCAATATCTCAGCTCTGGAAGGGTCTAGAGCCTCCATTTTTGCACTCAGGTCTAAGTCTCATGGCCCTCTATCAGAATCCAGAGCTTTGAGAAGATTGGGGATACTTAATTTTTCGCCCGAAAAAAACAAACAAACGAAAGGGGTACAACTGTCGGTTTTTTTTCAGGTCAAAATTTTGAGCTTCGATATCTCAGCTCTGGAAGCGTCTAGAGCCTCCGTTTTTGCACTCAGGACTAAGTCTCATTGCCCTCTATCAGAATCCAGAGTTTTGAGAAGATTGGGGATACTTAATTTTTCGCCCGAAAAAAAAAAACGTAAGGGGTACCACTGTCGTTTTTTTTTTCGGGTCGAAATTTTGAGTTTCGATATTTCAGCTCTGGAAGGGATTAGAGCCTCGCTTTTTGCACTCAGGTCTAAGTCTCATGGCCCTCTATCAGAATCCAGAGTTTTGAGAAGATTGGGGAAACTTAATTTTTCGCTCCCCCCAAAAAAACTTAAGGGGTACCACTGTCGTTTTTTTTCAGGTCAAAGTTTTGAGTTTCGATATCTCAGCTCTGGAAGGGTCTAGAGCCTCGCTTTTTGCACTTAGGTCTAAGTCTCATTGCCCTCTATCAGAATCCAGAGTTTTGAGAAGATTGGGGATACTTAATTTTTCACCCGAAAAAAAAAAAACGTAAGGGGTACCACTGTCGTTTTTTTTTCGGGTCGAAATTTTGAGTTTCATTATCTCAGCTCTGGAAGGGTCTAGAGCCTCCGTTTTTGCACTCAGGTCTAAGTCTCATGGCCCTCTATCAGAATCCAGAGTTTTGAGAAGATTGGAGAAACTTAATTTTTCGCCCCCCCAAAAAAAACGTAAGGGGTACCACTGTCGGTTTTTTTTTCAGGTCAAAATTTTGAGCTTCGATATCTCAGCTCTGGAAGGGTCTAGAGCCTCCGTTTTTGCACTCAGGACTAAGTCTCATTGCCCTCTATCAGAATCCAGAGTTTTGAGAAGATTGGGGATACTTAATTTTTCGCCCCCCCCCCCCAAAAAAAAACGTAAGGGGTACCACTGTCGTTTTTTTTTCGGGTCGAAATTTTGAGTTTCGATATCTCAGCTCTGGAAGGGCCTAGAGCCTCCATTTTTGCACTCAGGACTAAGTCTCATTGCCCTCTATCAGAATCTAGAGTTTTGAGAAGATTGGGGAAACTTAATTTTTCGCCCCCCCCCAAAAAACGTAAGGGGTACCACTGTCGTTTTTTTTTCAGGTCAAAATTTTGAGCTTCGATATCTCATTTCTGGAAGGGTCTAGAGCCTCCGTTTTTGCACTCAGGACTAAGTCTCATTGCCCTCTATCAGAATCCAGAGTTTTGAGAAGATTGGGGATACTTAATTTTTCGCCCGAAAAAAAAAAACGTAAGGGGTACCACTGTCGTTTTTTTTTTCGGGTCGAAATTTTGAGTTTCGATATTTCAGCTCTGGAAGGGACTAGAGCCTCGCTTTTTGCACTCAGGTCTAAGTCTCATGGCCCTCTATCAGAATCCAGAGTTTTGAGAAGATTGGGGAAGCTTAATTTTTCGCCCCCCCCCAAAAAAACGTAAGGGGTACCACTGTCGTTTTTTTTCAGGTCAAAGTTTTGAGTTTCGATATCTCAGCTCTGGAAGGGTCTAGAGCCTCGCTTTTTGCACTTATGTCTAAGTCTCATTGCCCTCTATCAGAATCCAGAGTTTTGAGAAGATTGGGGAAACTTCATTTTTCACCCGAAAAAAAAAAAACGTAAGGGGTACCACTGTCGTTTTTTTTTCGGGTCGAAATTTTGAGTTTCATTATCTCAGCTCTGGAAGGGTCTAGAGCCTCAATTTTTGCACTCAGGTCTAAGTCTCATGGCCCTCTATCAGAATCCAGAGTTTTGAGAAGATTGGGGAAACTTAATTTTTCGCCCCCCCAAAAAAAACGTAAGGGGTACCACTGTCGTTTTTTTTTCGAGTCGAAATTTTGAGTTTCGATATCTCAGCTCTGGAAGGGTCTAGAGCCTCCATTTTTGCACTCAGGACTAAGTCTCATTGCCCTCTATCAGAATCCAGAGTTTTGAGAAGATTGGGGATACTTAATTTTTCGTCCCCCCCAAAAAAAACGTAAGGGGTACCACTGTCGTTTTTTTTTCAGGTCAAAATTTTGAGCTTCTATATCTCATTTCTGGAAGGGTCTAGAGCCTCCGTTTTTGCACTCAGGACTAAGTCTCATTGCCCTCTATCAGAATCCAGAGTTTTGAGAAGATTGGGGATACTTAATTTTTCACCCGAAAAAAAAAAAAAAACGTAAGGGGTACCACTGTCGTTTTTTTTTCGAGTCGAAATTTTGAGTTTCGATATCTCAGCTCTGGAAGGGTCTAGAGCCTCCATTTTTGCACTCAGGACTAAGTCTCATTGCCCTCTATCAGAATCCAGAGTTTTGAGAAGATTTGGGAAACTTAATTTTTCGCCCCCCCCAAAAAAACGTAAGGGGTACCACTGTCGTTTTTTTTTTTTCAGGTCGAAATTTTGAGTTTCGATATCTCAGCTCTGGAAGGGTCTAGAGCCTCCATTTTTGCACTTGGGACTAAGTCTCATGGCCCTCTATCAGAATCCAGAGTTTTGAGAAGATTGGGGAAACTTAATTTTTCGCCCCCCCCAAAAAAACGTAAGGGGTACCACTGTCGTTTTTTTTTCAGGTCAAAATTTTGAGCTTCTATATCTCATTTCTGGAAGGGTCTAGAGCCTCCGTTTTTGCACTCAGCACTAAGTCTCATTGCCCTCTATCAGAATCCAGAGTTTTGAGAAGATTGGGGAAACTTAATTTTTCGCCCCCCCAAAAAAAACGTAAGGGGTACCACTGTCGTTTTTTTTTCGAGTCGAAATTTTGAGTTTCGATATCTCAGCTCTGGAAGGGTCTAGAGCCTCAATTTTTGCACTCAGGACTAAGTCTCATTGCCCTCTATCAGAATCCAGAGTTTTGAGAAGATTGGGGAAACTTAATTTTTTGCCCGAAAAAAAAAACGTAAGGGGTACCACTGTCGTTTTTTTTTCGAGTCGAAATTTTGAGTTTCGATATCTCAGCTCTGGAAGGGTCTAGAGCCTCCATTTTTGCACTCAGGACTTAGTCTCATGGCCCTCTATCAGAATCCAGAGTTTTGAGAAGATTGGGGAAACCTAATTTTTCGATCCCCCCCCAAAAAACGTAAGGGGTACCACTGTGGGGTTTTTTTCGAGTCGAAATTTTGAGTTTCGATATCTCAGCTCTGGAAGGGTCTAGAGCCTCCATTTTTGCACTCAGGACTAAGTCTCATTGCCCTCTATCAGAATCCAGAGTTTTGAGAAGATTGGGGATACTTAATTTTTCGCCCGAAAAAAAAAACGTAAGGGGTACCACTGTCGGTTTTTTTTTCGGGTCGAAATTTTGAGTTTCGATATTTCAGCTCTGGAAGGGTCTAGAGCCTCGCTTTTTGCACTCAGGTCTAAGTCTCATGGCCCTCTATCAGACTCCAGAGTTTTGAGAAGATTGGGGAAACTTAATTTTTCGCCCCCCCTCCAAAAAACGTAAGGGGTACCACTGTCGTTTTTTTTCAGGTCAAAATTTTGAGTTTCGATATCTCAGCTCTGGAAGGGTCTAGAGCCTCCATTTTTGCACTCAGGACTAAGTCTCATTGCCCTCTATCAGAATCCAGAGTTTTGAGAAGATTGGGGAAACTTAATTTTTCGACCCCCCAAAAAAACGTAAGGGGTACCACTGTCGTTTTTTTTTCGGGTCGAAATTTTGAGTTTCGATATCTCAGCTCTGGAAGGGTCTAGAGCCTCGCTTTTTGCACTTAGGTCTAAGTCTCATTGCCCTCTATCAGAATCCAGAGTTTTGAGAAGATTGGGGATACTTAATTTTTCGCCCGAAAAAAAAAACGTAAGGGGTACCACTGTCGTTTTTTTTTCGGGTCGAAATTTTGAGTTTCATTATCTCAGCTCTGGAAGGGTCTAGAGCCTCCATTTTTGCACTCAGGTCTAAGTCTCATGGCCCCCTATCAGAATCCAGAGTTTTGAGAAGATTGGGGATACTTAATTTTTCGCCCCCCCAAAAAAAAGGTAAGGGGTACCACTGTCGTTTTTTTTTTCGGGTCGAAATTTTGAGTTTCAATATCTCAGCTCTGGAAGGGTCTAGAGCCTCCATTTTTGCACTCAGGTCTAAGTCTCATGGCCCTCTATCAGAATCCAGAGCTTTGAGAAGATTGGGGATACTTAATTTTTCGCCCGAAAAAAAAAAACAAACGAAAGGGGTACAACTGTCGGTTTTTTTTCAGGTCAAAATTTTGAGCTTCGATATCTCAGCTCTGGAAGCGTCTAGAGCCTCCGTTTTTGCACTCAGGACTAAGTCTCATTGCCCTCTATCAGAATCCAGAGTTTTGAGAAGATTGGGGATACTTAATTTTTCGCCCGAAAAAAAAAAACGTAAGGGGTACCACTGTCGTTTTTTTTTTCGGGTCGAAATTTTGAGTTTCGATATTTCAGCTCTGGAAGGGATTAGAGCCTCGCTTTTTGCACTCAGGTCTAAGTCTCATGGCCCTCTATCAGAATCCAGAGTTTTGAGAAGATTGGGGAAACTTAATTTTTCGCTCCCCCCAAAAAAACTTAAGGGGTACCACTGTCGTTTTTTTTCAGGTCAAAGTTTTGAGTTTCGATATCTCAGCTCTGGAAGGGTCTAGAGCCTCGCTTTTTGCACTTAGGTCTAAGTCTCATTGCCCTCTATCAGAATCCAGAGTTTTGAGAAGATTGGGGATACTTAATTTTTCACCCGAAAAAAAAAAAACGTAAGGGGTACCACTGTCGTTTTTTTTTCGGGTCGAAATTTTGAGTTTCATTATCTCAGCTCTGGAAGGGTCTAGAGCCTCCGTTTTTGCACTCAGGTCTAAGTCTCATGGCCCTCTATCAGAATCCAGAGTTTTGAGAAGATTGGAGAAACTTAATTTTTCGCCCCCCCAAAAAAAACGTAAGGGGTACCACTGTCGGTTTTTTTTTCAGGTCAAAATTTTGAGCTTCGATATCTCAGCTCTGGAAGGGTCTAGAGCCTCCGTTTTTGCACTCAGGACTAAGTCTCATTGCCCTCTATCAGAATCCAGAGTTTTGAGAAGATTGGGGATACTTAATTTTTCGCCCCCCCCCCCCAAAAAAAAACGTAAGGGGTACCACTGTCGTTTTTTTTTCGGGTCGAAATTTTGAGTTTCGATATCTCAGCTCTGGAAGGGCCTAGAGCCTCCATTTTTGCACTCAGGACTAAGTCTCATTGCCCTCTATCAGAATCTAGAGTTTTGAGAAGATTGGGGAAACTTAATTTTTCGCCCCCCCCCAAAAAACGTAAGGGGTACCACTGTCGTTTTTTTTTCAGGTCAAAATTTTGAGCTTCGATATCTCATTTCTGGAAGGGTCTAGAGCCTCCGTTTTTGCACTCAGGACTAAGTCTCATTGCCCTCTATCAGAATCCAGAGTTTTGAGAAGATTGGGGATACTTAATTTTTCGCCCGAAAAAAAAAAACGTAAGGGGTACCACTGTCGTTTTTTTTTTCGGGTCGAAATTTTGAGTTTCGATATTTCAGCTCTGGAAGGGACTAGAGCCTCGCTTTTTGCACTCAGGTCTAAGTCTCATGGCCCTCTATCAGAATCCAGAGTTTTGAGAAGATTGGGGAAGCTTAATTTTTCGCCCCCCCCAAAAAAAACGTAAGGGGTACCACTGTCGTTTTTTTTCAGGTCAAAGTTTTGAGTTTCGATATCTCAGCTCTGGAAGGGTCTAGAGCCTCGCTTTTTGCACTTATGTCTAAGTCTCATTGCCCTCTATCAGAATCCAGAGTTTTGAGAAGATTGGGGAAACTTCATTTTTCACCCGAAAAAAAAAAAACGTAAGGGGTACCACTGTCGTTTTTTTTTCGGGTCGAAATTTTGAGTTTCATTATCTCAGCTCTGGAAGGGTCTAGAGCCTCAATTTTTGCACTCAGGTCTAAGTCTCATGGCCCTCTATCAGAATCCAGAGTTTTGAGAAGATTGGGGAAACTTAATTTTTCGCCCCCCCAAAAAAAACGTAAGGGGTACCACTGTCGTTTTTTTTTCGAGTCGAAATTTTGAGTTTCGATATCTCAGCTCTGGAAGGGTCTAGAGCCTCCATTTTTGCACTCAGGACTAAGTCTCATTGCCCTCTATCAGAATCCAGAGTTTTGAGAAGATTGGGGATACTTAATTTTTCGTCCCCCCCCAAAAAAACGTAAGGGGTACCACTGTCGTTTTTTTTTCAGGTCAAAATTTTGAGCTTCTATATCTCATTTCTGGAAGGGTCTAGAGCCTCCGTTTTTGCACTCAGGACTAAGTCTCATTGCCCTCTATCAGAATCCAGAGTTTTGAGAAGATTGGGGATACTTAATTTTTCACCCGAAAAAAAAAAAAAAAACGTAAGGGGTACCACTGTCGTTTTTTTTTCGAGTCGAAATTTTGAGTTTCGATATCTCAGCTCTGGAAGGGTCTAGAGCCTCCATTTTTGCACTCAGGACTAAGTCTCATTGCCCTCTATCAGAATCCAGAGTTTTGAGAAGATTTGGGAAACTTAATTTTTCGCCCCCCCCAAAAAAACGTAAGGGGTACCACTGTCGTTTTTTTTTCAGGTCAAAATTTTGAGCTTCTATATCTCATTTCTGGAAGGGTCTAGAGCCTCCGTTTTTGCACTCAGCACTAAGTCTCATTGCCCTCTATCAGAATCCAGAGTTTTGAGAAGATTGGGGAAACTTAATTTTTCGCCCCCCCAAAAAAAACGTAAGGGGTACCACTGTCGTTTTTTTTTCGAGTCGAAATTTTGAGTTTCGATATCTCAGCTCTGGAAGGGTCTAGAGCCTCAATTTTTGCACTCAGGACTAAGTCTCATTGCCCTCTATCAGAATCCAGAGTTTTGAGAAGATTGGGGAAACTTAATTTTTTGCCCGAAAAAAAAAACGTAAGGGGTACCACTGTCGTTTTTTTTTCGAGTCGAAATTTTGAGTTTCGATATCTCAGCTCTGGAAGGGTCTAGAGCCTCCATTTTTGCACTCAGGACTTAGTCTCATGGCCCTCTATCAGAATCCAGAGTTTTGAGAAGATTGGGGAAACCTAATTTTTCGATCCCCCCCCAAAAAACGTAAGGGGTACCACTGTGGGGTTTTTTTCGAGTCGAAATTTTGAGTTTCGATATCTCAGCTCTGGAAGGGTCTAGAGCCTCCATTTTTGCACTCAGGACTAAGTCTCATTGCCCTCTATCAGAATCCAGAGTTTTGAGAAGATTGGGGATACTTAATTTTTCGCCCGAAAAAAAAAACGTAAGGGGTACAACTGTCGTTTTTTTTTTCGGGTCGAAATTTTGAGTTTCGATATTTCAGCTCTGGAAGGGACTAGAGCCTCGCTTTTTGCACTCAGGTCTAAGTCTCATGGCCCTCTATCAGAATCCAGAGTTTTGAGAAGATTGGGGAAGCTTAATTTTTCGCCGCCCCCCCAAAAAAACGTAAGGGGTACCACTGTCGTTTTTTTTCAGGTCAAAGTTTTGAGTTTCGATATCTCAGCTCTGGAAGGGTCTAGAGCCTCGCTTTTTGCACTTAGGTCTAAGTCTCATTGCCCTCTATCAGAATCCAGAGTTTTGAGAAGATTGGGGATACTTCATTTTTCGCCCGAAAAAAAAAAACGTAAGGGGTACCACTGTCGTTTTTTTTCGGGTCGAAATTTTGAGTTTCATTATCTCAGCTCTGGGAGGGTCTAGAGCCTCCATTTTTGCACTCAGGTCTAAGTCTCATGGCCCTCTATCAGAATCCAGAGTTTTGAGAAGATTGGGAAAACTTAATTTTTCGCCCCCCCAAAAAAAACGTAAGGGGTACCACTGTCGGGTTTTTTTTCAGGTCAAAATTTTGAGCTTCGATATCTCAGCTCTGGAAGGGTCTAGAGCTTCCGTTTTTGCACTCAGGACTAAGTCTCATTGCCCTCTATCAGAATCTAGAGTTTTGAGAAGATTGGGGAAACTTAATTTTTCGCCCCCCAAAAAAAACCGTAAGGGGTACCACTGTCGTTTTTTTTTCGAGTCGAAATTTTGAGTTTCGATATCTCAGCTCTGGAAGGGTCTAGAGCCTCAATTTTTGCACTCAGGACTAAGTCTCATTGCCCTCTATCAGAATCCAGAGTTTTGAGAAGATTGGGGAAACTTAATTTTTCGCCCCCCCCAAAAAAAACGTAAGGGGTACCACTGTCGTTTTTTTTTCGGGTCGAAATTTTGAGTTTCGATATCTCAGCTCTGGAAGGGTATAGAGCCTCCATTTTTGCACTCAAGTCTAAGTCTCATGGCCCTCTATCAGAATCCAGAGTTTTGAGAAGATTGGGGATACTTCATTTTTCGCCCGAAAAAAAAAAACGTAAGGGGTACCACTGTCATTTTTTTTTCGGGTCGAAATTTTGAGTTTCAATATCTCAGCTCTGGAAGGGTCTAGAGCCTCCATTTTTGCACTCAGGTCTAAGTCTCATGGCCCTCTATCAGAATCCAGAGTTTTGAGAAGATTGGGGATACTTAATTTTTCGCCCCCCCCCAAAAAAAAACGTAAGGGGTACCACTGTCGTTTTTTTTCGGGTCGAAATTTTGAGTTTCAATATCTCAGCTCTGGAAGGGTCTAGAGCCTCCATTTTTGCACTCAGGACTAAGTCTCATTGCCCTCCATCAAAATCCAGAGTTTTGAGAAGATTGGGGTAACTTAATTTTTCGCCCCCCCCCCCCAAAAAAACGTAAGGGGTACCACTGTCGTTTTTTTTTCTGGTCGAAATTTTGAGTTTCAATATCTCAGCTCTGGAAGGGTCTAGAGCCTCCATTTTTGCACTCAGGTCTAAGTCTCATTGCCCTCCATCAGAATCCAGAGTTTTGAGAAGATTGGGGAAACTTAATTTTTCGCCCCCCCCCCAAAAAAACGTAATGGGGTACCACTGTCGTTTTTTTTTCGGGTCGAAATTTTGAGTTTCAATATCTCAGCTCTGGAAGGGTCTAGAGCCTCCATTTTTGCACTCAGGACTTAGTATCATTGCCCTCTATCAGAATCCAGAGTTTTGAGAAGATTGGGGAAACTTAATTTTTCGCCCCCCCAAGAAAACGTAAGGGGTACCACTGTCGTTTTTTTTTCGGGTCGAAATTTTGAGTTTCAATATCTCAGATCTGGAAGGGTCTAGAGCCTCCATTTTTGCACTCAGGTCTAAGTCTCATGGCCCTCTATCAGAATCCAGAGTTTTGAGAAGATTGGGGAAACTTAATTTTTTGCCCGAAAAAAAAAACGTAAGGGGTACCACTGTCGTTTTTTTTTTCGAGTCGAAATTTTGAGTTTCGATATCTCAGCTCTGGAAGGGTCTAGAGCCTCGATTTTTGCACTCAGGACTAAGTCTCATTGCCCTCTATCAGAATCCAGAGTTTTGAGAAGATTGGGGATACTTAATTTTTCGCCCGAAAAAAAAAAATGTAAGGGGTACCACTGTCGGTTTTTTTTTCGGGTCGAAATTTTGAGTTTCGATATTTCAGCTCTGGAAGGGACTAGAGCCTCGCTTTTTGCACTCAGGTCTAAGTCTCATGGCCCTCTATCAGAATCCAGAGTTTTGAGAAGATTGGGGAAACTTAATTTTTCGCCCCCCCCCAAAAAAACGTAAGGGGTACCACTGTCGTTTTTTTTCAGGTCAAAGTTTTGAGTTTCGATATCTCAGCTCTGGAAGGGTCTAGAGCCTCGCTTTTTGCACTTAGGTCTAAGTCTCATTGCCCTCTATCAGAATCCAGAGTTTTGAGAAGATTGGGGATACTTAATTTTTCGCCCGAAAAAAAAAAACGTAAGGGGTACCACTGTCGTTTTTTTTTTTCGGGTCGAAATTTTGAGTTTCAATATGTCAGCTCTGGAAGGGTCTAGAGCCTCCATTTTTGCACTCAGGACTTAGTCTCATTGCCCTCTATCAGAATCCAGAGTTTTGAGAAGATTGGGGAAACTTAATTTTTCGCCTCCCCCCCCCCCCAAAAAAAAACGTAAGGGGTACCACTGTCGTTTTTTTTTCGGGTCGAAATTTTGAGTTTCTATATCTCAGCTCTGGGAGGGTCTAGAGCCTCCATTTTTGCACTCAGGACTTAGTCTCATTGCCCTCTATCAGAATCCAGAGTTTTGAGAAGATTGGGGAAACTTAATTTTTCGCCCCCCCCCAAAAAAACGTAAGGGGTACCACTGTCGTTTTTTTTCGGGTCGAAATTTTGAGTTTCAATATCTCAGCTCTGGAAGGGTCTAGAGCCTCCATTTTTGCACTCAGGTCTAAGTCTCATGGCCCCCTATCAGAATCCAGAGTTTTGAGAAGATTGGGGATACTTAATTTTTCGCCCCCCCAAAAAAAAGGTAAGGGGTACCACTGTCGTTTTTTTTTTCGGGTCGAAATTTTGAGTTTCAATATCTCAGCTCTGGAAGGGTCTAGAGCCTCCATTTTTGCACTCAGGTCTAAGTCTCATGGCCCTCTATCAGAATCCAGAGCTTTGAGAAGATTGGGGATACTTAATTTTTCGCCCGAAAAAAAAAAACAAACGAAAGGGGTACAACTGTCGGTTTTTTTTCAGGTCAAAATTTTGAGCTTCGATATCTCAGCTCTGGAAGCGTCTAGAGCCTCCGTTTTTGCACTCAGGACTAAGTCTCATTGCCCTCTATCAGAATCCAGAGTTTTGAGAAGATTGGGGATACTTAATTTTTCGCCCGAAAAAAAAAAACGTAAGGGGTACCACTGTCGTTTTTTTTTTCGGGTCGAAATTTTGAGTTTCGATATTTCAGCTCTGGAAGGGATTAGAGCCTCGCTTTTTGCACTCAGGTCTAAGTCTCATGGCCCTCTATCAGAATCCAGAGTTTTGAGAAGATTGGGGAAACTTAATTTTTCGCTCCCCCCAAAAAAACTTAAGGGGTACCACTGTCGTTTTTTTTCAGGTCAAAGTTTTGAGTTTCGATATCTCAGCTCTGGAAGGGTCTAGAGCCTCGCTTTTTGCACTTAGGTCTAAGTCTCATTGCCCTCTATCAGAATCCAGAGTTTTGAGAAGATTGGGGATACTTAATTTTTCACCCGAAAAAAAAAAACGTAAGGGGTACCACTGTCGTTTTTTTTTCGGGTCGAAATTTTGAGTTTCATTATCTCAGCTCTGGAAGGGTCTAGAGCCTCCGTTTTTGCACTCAGGTCTAAGTCTCATGGCCCTCTATCAGAATCCAGAGTTTTGAGAAGATTGGAGAAACTTAATTTTTCGCCCCCCCAAAAAAAACGTAAGGGGTACCACTGTCGGTTTTTTTTCAGGTCAAAATTTTGAGCTTCGATATCTCAGCTCTGGAAGGGTCTAGAGCCTCCGTTTTTGCACTCAGGACTAAGTCTCATTGCCCTCTATCAGAATCCAGAGTTTTGAGAAGATTGGGGATACTTAATTTTTCGCCCCCCCCCCCCAAAAAAAAACGTAAGGGGTACCACTGTCGTTTTTTTTTCGGGTCGAAATTTTGAGTTTCGATATCTCAGCTCTGGAAGGGTCTAGAGCCTCCATTTTTGCACTCAGGACTAAGTCTCATTGCCCTCTATCAGAATCTAGAGTTTTGAGAAGATTGGGGAAACTTAATTTTTCGCCCCCCCCCCCAAAAAACGTAAGGGGTACCACTGTCGTTTTTTTTTCAGGTCAAAATTTTGAGCTTCGATATCTCATTTCTGGAAGGGTCTAGAGCCTCCGTTTTTGCACTCAGGACTAAGTCTCATTGCCCTCTATCAGAATCCAGAGTTTTGAGAAGATTGGGGATACTTAATTTTTCGCCCGAAAAAAAAAAACGTAAGGGGTACCACTGTCGTTTTTTTTTTCGGGTCGAAATTTTGAGTTTCGATATTTCAGCTCTGGAAGGGACTAGAGCCTCGCTTTTTGCACTCAGGTCTAAGTCTCATGGCCCTCTATCAGAATCCAGAGTTTTGAGAAGATTGGGGAAGCTTAATTTTTCGCCCCCCCCCAAAAAAACGTAAGGGGTACCACTGTCGTTTTTTTTCAGGTCAAAGTTTTGAGTTTCGATATCTCAGCTCTGGAAGGGTCTAGAGCCTCGCTTTTTGCACTTATGTCTAAGTCTCATTGCCCTCTATCAGAATCCAGAGTTTTGAGAAGATTGGGGAAACTTCATTTTTCACCCGAAAAAAAAAAAACGTAAGGGGTACCACTGTCGTTTTTTTTTCGGGTCGAAATTTTGAGTTTCATTATCTCAGCTCTGGAAGGGTCTAGAGCCTCAATTTTTGCACTCAGGTCTAAGTCTCATGGCCCTCTATCAGAATCCAGAGTTTTGAGAAGATTGGGGAAACTTAATTTTTCGCCCCCCCAAAAAAAACGTAAGGGGTACCACTGTCGTTTTTTTTTCGAGTCGAAATTTTGAGTTTCGATATCTCAGCTCTGGAAGGGTCTAGAGCCTCCATTTTTGCACTCAGGACTAAGTCTCATTGCCCTCTATCAGAATCCAGAGTTTTGAGAAGATTGGGGATACTTAATTTTTCGTCCCCCCCAAAAAAAACGTAAGGGGTACCACTGTCGTTTTTTTTTCAGGTCAAAATTTTGAGCTTCTATATCTCATTTCTGGAAGGGTCTAGAGCCTCCGTTTTTGCACTCAGGACTAAGTCTCATTGCCCTCTATCAGAATCCAGAGTTTTGAGAAGATTGGGGATACTTCATTTTTCACCCGAAAAAAAAAAAACCGTAAGGGGTACCACTGTCGTTTTTTTTTCGAGTCGAAATTTTGAGTTTCGATATCTCAGCTCTGGAAGGGTCTAGAGCCTCCATTTTTGCACTCAGGACTAAGTCTCATTGCCCTCTATCAGAATCCAGAGTTTTGAGAAGATTTGGGAAACTTAATTTTTCGCCCCCCCCAAAAAAACGTAAGGGGTACCACTGTCGTTTTTTTTTCAGGTCAAAATTTTGAGCTTCTATATCTCATTTCTGGAAGGGTCTAGAGCCTCCGTTTTTGCACTCAGCACTAAGTCTCATTGCCCTCTATCAGAATCCAGAGTTTTGAGAAGATTGGGGAAACTTAATTTTTCGCCCCCCCAAAAAAAACGTAAGGGGTACCACTGTCGTTTTTTTTTCGAGTCGAAATTTTGAGTTTCGATATCTCAGCTCTGGAAGGGTCTAGAGCCTCCATTTTTGCACTCAGGACTAAGTCTCATTGCCCTCTATCAGAATCCAGAGTTTTGAGAAGATTGGGGAAACTTAATTTTTCGCGCCCCAAAAAAAACATAAGGGGTACCACTGTCGTTTTTTTTTTCGAGTCGAAATTTTGAGTTTCGATATCTCAGCTCTGGAAGGGTTTAGAGCCTCCATTTTTGCACTCAGGACTAAGTATCATTGCCCTCTATCAGAATCCAGAGCTTTGAGAAGATTGGGGATACTTAATTTTTTGCCCGAAAAAAAAAACGTAAGGGGTACCACTGTCGTTTTTTTTCTGGTCTTAATTTTGAGTTTCGATATCTCAGCTCTGGAAGGGTATAGAGCCTCCATTTTTGCACTCAGGACTAAGTGTCATGGCCCTCTATCAGAATCCAGAGTTTTGAGAAGATTGGGGAAACTTAATTTTTTGCCCGAAAAAAAAAACGTAAGGGGTACCACTGTCGTTTTTTTTTTCGAGTCGAAATTTTGAGTTTCGATATCTCAGCTCTGGAAGGGTCTAGAGCCTCCATTTTTGCACTCAGGACTTAGTCTCATTGCCCTCTATCAGAATCCAGAGTTTTGAGAAGATTGGGGAAACTTAATTTTTCGCCTCCCCCCCCCCCAAAAAAAAACGTAAGGGGTACCACTGTCGTTTTTTTTTCGGGTCGAAATTTTGAGTTTCTATATCTCAGCTCTGGGAGGGTCTAGAGCCTCCATTTTTGCACTCAGGACTTAGTCTCATTGCCCTCTATCAGAATCCAGAGTTTTGAGAAGATTGGGGAAACTTAATTTTTCGCCCCCCCCCAAAAAAACGTAAGGGGTACCACTGTCGTTTTTTTTCGGGTCGAAATTTTGAGTTTCAATATCTCAGCTCTGGAAGGGTCTAGAGCCTCCATTTTTGCACTCAGGTCTAAGTCTCATGGCCCTCTATCAGAATCCAGAGTTTTGAGAAGATTGGGGATACTTAATTTTTCGCCCGAAAAAAAACAAACGAAAGGGGTACCACTGATGTTTTTTTTTTCGGGTCGAAATTTTGAGTTTCGATATCTCAGCTCTGGAAGGGTCTAGAGCCTCCATTTTTGCACTCAGGACTAAGTCTCATTGCCCTCTATCAGAATCCAGAGTTTTGAGAAGATTGGGGATACTTAATTTTTCGCCCGAAAAAAAAAACGTAAGGGGTACCACTGTCGTTTTTTTTTTCGGGTCGAAATTTTGAGTTTCGATATTTCAGCTCTGGAAGGGTCTAGAGCCTCGCTTTTTGCACTCAGGTCTAAGTCTCATGGCCCTCTATCAGACTCCAGAGTTTTGAGAAGATTGGGGAAACTTAATTTTTCGCCCCCCCTCCAAAAAACGTAAGGGGTACCACTGTCGTTTTTTTTCAGGTCAAAATTTTGAGTTTCGATATCTCAGCTCTGGAAGGGTCTAGAGCCTCCATTTTTGCACTCAGGACTAAGTCTCATTGCCCTCTATCAGAATCCAGAGTTTTGAGAAGATTGGGGAAACTTAATTTTTCGACCCCCCAAAAAAACGTAAGGGGTACCACTGTCGTTTTTTTTTCGGGTCGAAATTTTGAGTTTCGATATCTCAGCTCTGGAAGGGTCTAGAGCCTCGCTTTTTGCACTTAGGTCTAAGTCTCATTGCCCTCTATCAGAATCCAGAGTTTTGAGAAGATTGGGGATACTTAATTTTTCGCCCGAAAAAAAAAACGTAAGGGGTACCACTGTCGTTTTTTTTTCGGGTCGAAATTTTGAGTTTCATTATCTCAGCTCTGGAAGGGTCTAGAGCCTCCATTTTTGCACTCAGGTCTAAGTCTCATGGCCCCCTATCAGAATCCAGAGTTTTGAGAAGATTGGGGATACTTAATTTTTCGCCCCCCCAAAAAAAAGGTAAGGGGTACCACTGTCGTTTTTTTTTTCGGGTCGAAATTTTGAGTTTCAATATCTCAGCTCTGGAAGGGTCTAGAGCCTCCATTTTTGCACTCAGGTCTAAGTCTCATGGCCCTCTATCAGAATCCAGAGCTTTGAGAAGATTGGGGATACTTAATTTTTCGCCCGAAAAAAAAAACAAACGAAAGGGGTACAACTGTCGGTTTTTTTTCAGGTCAAAATTTTGAGCTTCGATATCTCAGCTCTGGAAGCGTCTAGAGCCTCCGTTTTTGCACTCAGGACTAAGTCTCATTGCCCTCTATCAGAATCCAGAGTTTTGAGAAGATTGGGGATACTTAATTTTTCGCCCGAAAAAAAAAAACGTAAGGGGTACCACTGTCGTTTTTTTTTTCGGGTCGAAATTTTGAGTTTCGATATTTCAGCTCTGGAAGGGATTAGAGCCTCGCTTTTTGCACTCAGGTCTAAGTCTCATGGCCCTCTATCAGAATCCAGAGTTTTGAGAAGATTGGGGAAACTTAATTTTTCGCTCCCCCCAAAAAAACTTAAGGGGTACCACTGTCGTTTTTTTTCAGGTCAAAGTTTTGAGTTTCGATATCTCAGCTCTGGAAGGGTCTAGAGCCTCGCTTTTTGCACTTAGGTCTAAGTCTCATTGCCCTCTATCAGAATCCAGAGTTTTGAGAAGATTGGGGATACTTAATTTTTCACCCGAAAAAAAAAAACGTAAGGGGTACCACTGTCGTTTTTTTTTCGGGTCGAAATTTTGAGTTTCATTATCTCAGCTCTGGAAGGGTCTAGAGCCTCCGTTTTTGCACTCAGGTCTAAGTCTCATGGCCCTCTATCAGAATCCAGAGTTTTGAGAAGATTGGAGAAACTTAATTTTTCGCCCCCCCAAAAAAAACGTAAGGGGTACCACTGTCGGTTTTTTTTCAGGTCAAAATTTTGAGCTTCGATATCTCAGCTCTGGAAGGGTCTAGAGCCTCCGTTTTTGCACTCAGGACTAAGTCTCATTGCCCTCTATCAGAATCCAGAGTTTTGAGAAGATTGGGGATACTTAATTTTTCGCCCCCCCCCCCCAAAAAAAAACGTAAGGGGTACCACTGTCGTTTTTTTTTCGGGTCGAAATTTTGAGTTTCGATATCTCAGCTCTGGAAGGGTCTAGAGCCTCCATTTTTGCACTCAGGACTAAGTCTCATTGCCCTCTATCAGAATCTAGAGTTTTGAGAAGATTGGGGAAACTTAATTTTTCGCCCCCCCCCCCAAAAAACGTAAGGGGTACCACTGTCGTTTTTTTTTCAGGTCAAAATTTTGAGCTTCGATATCTCATTTCTGGAAGGGTCTAGAGCCTCCGTTTTTGCACTCAGGACTAAGTCTCATTGCCCTCTATCAGAATCCAGAGTTTTGAGAAGATTGGGGATACTTAATTTTTCGCCCGAAAAAAAAAAACGTAAGGGGTACCACTGTCGTTTTTTTTTTCGGGTCGAAATTTTGAGTTTCGATATTTCAGCTCTGGAAGGGACTAGAGCCTCGCTTTTTGCACTCAGGTCTAAGTCTCATGGCCCTCTATCAGAATCCAGAGTTTTGAGAAGATTGGGGAAGCTTAATTTTTCGCCCCCCCCCAAAAAAACGTAAGGGGTACCACTGTCGTTTTTTTTCAGGTCAAAGTTTTGAGTTTCGATATCTCAGCTCTGGAAGGGTCTAGAGCCTCGCTTTTTGCACTTATGTCTAAGTCTCATTGCCCTCTATCAGAATCCAGAGTTTTGAGAAGATTGGGGAAACTTCATTTTTCACCCGAAAAAAAAAAAACGTAAGGGGTACCACTGTCGTTTTTTTTTCGGGTCGAAATTTTGAGTTTCATTATCTCAGCTCTGGAAGGGTCTAGAGCCTCAATTTTTGCACTCAGGTCTAAGTCTCATGGCCCTCTATCAGAATCCAGAGTTTTGAGAAGATTGGGGAAACTTAATTTTTCGCCCCCCCAAAAAAAACGTAAGGGGTACCACTGTCGTTTTTTTTTCGAGTCGAAATTTTGAGTTTCGATATCTCAGCTCTGGAAGGGTCTAGAGCCTCCATTTTTGCACTCAGGACTAAGTCTCATTGCCCTCTATCAGAATCCAGAGTTTTGAGAAGATTGGGGATACTTAATTTTTCGTCCCCCCCAAAAAAAACGTAAGGGGTACCACTGTCGTTTTTTTTTCAGGTCAAAATTTTGAGCTTCTATATCTCATTTCTGGAAGGGTCTAGAGCCTCCGTTTTTGCACTCAGGACTAAGTCTCATTGCCCTCTATCAGAATCCAGAGTTTTGAGAAGATTGGGGATACTTCATTTTTCACCCGAAAAAAAAAAAAACCGTAAGGGGTACCACTGTCGTTTTTTTTTCGAGTCGAAATTTTGAGTTTCGATATCTCAGCTCTGGAAGGGTCTAGAGCCTCCATTTTTGCACTCAGGACTAAGTCTCATTGCCCTCTATCAGAATCCAGAGCTTTGAGAAGATTGGGGATACTTAATTTTTTGCCCGAAAAAAAAAACGTAAGGGGTACCACTGTCGTTTTTTTTCTGGTCTTAATTTTGAGTTTCGATATCTCAGCTCTGGAAGGGTATAGAGCCTCCATTTTTGCACTCAGGACTAAGTGTCATGGCCCTCTATCAGAATCCAGAGTTTTGAGAAGATTGGGGAAACTTAATTTTTTGCCCGAAAAAAAAAACGTAAGGGGTACCACTGTCGTTTTTTTTTTCGAGTCGAAATTTTGAGTTTCGATATCTCAGCTCTGGAAGGGTCTAGAGCCTCCATTTTTGCACTCAGGACTTAGTCTCATGGCCCTCTATCAGAATCCAGAGTTTTGAGAAGATTGGGGAAACCTAATTTTTCGATCCCCCCCCAAAAAACGTAAGGGGTACCACTGTGGGGTTTTTTTCGAGTCGAAATTTTGAGTTTCGATATCTCAGCTCTGGAAGGGTCTAGAGCCTCCATTTTTGCACTCAGGACTAAGTCTCATTGCCCTCTATCAGAATCCAGAGTTTTGAGAAGATTGGGGATACTTAATTTTTCGCCCGAAAAAAAAACCGTAAGGGGTACAACTGTCGTTTTTTTTTTCGGGTCGAAATTTTGAGTTTCGATATTTCAGCTCTGGAAGGGACTAGAGCCTCGCTTTTTGCACTCAGGTCTAAGTCTCATGGCCCTCTATCAGAATCCAGAGTTTTGAGAAGATTGGGGAAGCTTAATTTTTCGCCCCCCCCCCAAAAAAACGTAAGGGGTACCACTGTCGTTTTTTTTCAGGTCAAAGTTTTGAGTTTCGATATCTCAGCTCTGGAAGGGTCTAGAGCCTCGCTTTTTGCACTTAGGTCTAAGTCTCATTGCCCTCTATCAGAATCCAGAGTTTTGAGAAGATTGGGGATACTTCATTTTTCGCCCGAAAAAAAAAAAACGTAAGGGGTACCACTGTCGTTTTTTTTCGGGTCGAAATTTTGAGTTTCATTATCTCAGCTCTGGAAGGGTCTAGAGCCTCCATTTTTGCACTCAGGTCTAAGTCTCATGGCCCTCTATCAGAATCCAGAGTTTTGAGAAGATTGGGAAAACTTAATTTTTCGCCCCCCCAAAAAAAACGTAAGGGGTACCACTGTCGGGTTTTTTTTCAGGTCAAAATTTTGAGCTTCGATATCTCAGCTCTGGAAGGGTCTAGAGCCTCCGTTTTTGCACTCAGGACTAAGTCTCATTGCCCTCTATCAGAATCTAGAGTTTTGAGAAGATTGGGGAAACTTAATTTTTCGCCCCCCAAAAAAAACCGTAAGGGGTACCACTGTCGTTTTTTTTTCGAGTCGAAATTTTGAGTTTCGATATCTCAGCTCTGGAAGGGTCTAGAGCCTCAATTTTTGCACTCAGGACTAAGTCTCATTGCCCTCTATCAGAATCCAGAGTTTTGAGAAGATTGGGGAAACTTAATTTTTCGCCCCCCCCAAAAAAAACGTAAGGGGTACCACTGTCGTTTTTTTTTCGGGTCGAAATTTTGAGTTTCGATATCTCAGCTCTGGAAGGGTATAGAGCCTCCATTTTTGCACTCAAGTCTAAGTCTCATGGCCCTCTATCAGAATCCAGAGTTTTGAGAAGATTGGGGATACTTCATTTTTCGCCAGAAAAAAAAAAACGTAAGGGGTACCACTGTCATTTTTTTTTCGGGTCGAAATTTTGAGTTTCAATATCTCAGCTCTGGAAGGGTCTAGAGCCTCCATTTTTGCACTCAGGTCTAAGTCTCATGGCCCTCTATCAGAATCCAGAGTTTTGAGAAGATTGGGGATACTTAATTTTTCGCCCCCCCCAAAAAAAAAACGTAAGGGGTACCACTGTCGTTTTTTTTCGGGTCGAAATTTTGAGTTTCAATATCTCAGCTCTGGAAGGGTCTAGAGCCTCCATTTTTGCACTCAGGACTAAGTCTCATTGCCCTCCATCAGAATCCAGAGTTTTGAGAAGATTGGGGTAACTTAATTTTTCGCCCCCCCCCCCCCAAAAAAAACGTAAGGGGTACCACTGTCGTTTTTTTTTCGGGTCGAAATTTTGAGTTTCAATATCTCAGCTCTGGAAGGGTCTAGAGCCTCCATTTTTGCACTCAGGTCTAAGTCTCATGGCCCTCTATCAGAATCCAGAGTTTTGAGAAGATTGGGGAAACTTAATTTTTCGCCCCCCCCCCCCAAAAAAACGTAAGGGGTACCACTGTCGTTTTTTTTTCAGGTCAAAATTTTGAGTTTCGATATCTCAGCTCTGGAAGGGTCTAGAGCCTCCATTTTTGCACTCAGGACTAAGTCTCATTGCCCTCCATCAGAATCCAGAGTTTTGAGAAGATTGGGGAAACTTAATTTTTCGCCCCCCCCCCAAAAAAACGTAATGGGGTACCACTGTCGTTTTTTTTTCGGGTCGAAATTTTGAGTTTCAATATCTCAGCTCTGGAAGGGTCTAGAGCCTCCATTTTTGCACTCAGGACTTAGTATCATTGCCCTCTATCAGAATCCAGAGTTTTGAGAAGATTGGGGAAACTTAATTTTTCGCCCCCCCAAGAAAACGTAAGGGGTACCACTGTCGTTTTTTTTTCGGGTCGAAATTTTGAGTTTCAATATCTCAGATCTGGAAGGGTCTAGAGCCTCCATTTTTGCACTCAGGTCTAAGTCTCATGGCCCTCTATCAGAATCCAGAGTTTTGAGAAGATTGGGGAAACTTAATTTTTGGCCCCCCCCCAAAAAAAAACGTAAGGGGTACCACTGTCGTTTTTTTTCAGGTCAAAATTTTGAGTTTCGATATCTCAGCTCTGGAAGGGTCTAGAGCCTCCATTTTTGCACTCAGGAGTAAGTCTCATTGCCCTCTATCAGAATCCAGAGTTTTGAGAAGATTGGGGAAACTTAATTTTTCACCCCCCCCCCCCAAAAAAAAATGTAAGGGGTACCACTGTCGTTTTTTTTTCTGGTCGAAATTTTGAGTTTTGAGCTGAAATATCGAAACTCAAAATTTCGACCTGAAAAAAAAAAACGACAGTGGTACCCCTTACGTTTTTTTTGGGGGGCGAAAAATTAAGTTTCCCCAATCTTCTCAAAACTCTGGATTCTGATAGAGGGCAATGAGACTTAGTCCTGAGTGCAAAAATGGAGGCTCTAGACCCTTCCAGAGCTGAGATATCGAAACTCAAAATTTCGACCAGAAAAAAAAACGACAGTGGTACCCCTTACGTTTTTTTTGGGGGGCGAAAAATTAAGTTTCCCCAATCTTATCAAAACTCTGGATTCTGGTAGAGGGCAATGAGACTTAGTCCTGAGTGCAAAAACGGAGGCTCTAGACCGTTCCAGAGCTGAGATATCGAAGCTCAAAATTTCGACCAGAAAAAAAAAACGACAGTGGTACCCCTTACGTTTTTTTTGGGGGGCGAAAAATTAAGTTTCCCCAATCTTCTCAAAACTCTGGATTCTGATAGAGGGCAATGAGACTTAGTCCTGAGTGCAAAAATGGAGGCTCTAGACCCTTCCAGAGCTGAGATATCGAAGCTCAAAATTTTGACCTGAAAAAAAAAACGACAGTGGTACCCCTTACGTTTTTTTTGGGGGGGCGAAAAATTAAGTTCCCCAATCTTCTCAAAACTCTGGATTCTGATAGAGGGCAATGAGACTTAGTCCTGAGTGCAAAAATGGAGGCTCTAGACCCTTCCAGAGCTAAGATATCGAAATTCAAAATTTCGACCCGAAAAAAAAAAGACAGTGGTACCCCTTACGTTTTTTTTGGCGGGGCCAAAAATTAAGTTTCCCCAATCTTCTCAAAACTCTGGATTCTGATATAGGGCCATGAGACTTAGTCCCGAGTGCAAAAATGGAGGCTCTAGACCCTTCCAGATTTGAGATATCGAAACTCAAAATTTCGACCCGAAAAAAAAACGACAGTGGTACCCCTTACGTTTTTTTTGGGGGGGCCAAAAATTAAGTTTCCCCAATCTTCTCAAAACTCTGGATTCTGATAGAGGGCCATGAGACTTAGTCCTGAGTGCAAAAACGGAGGCTCTAGACCCTTCCAGAGCTGAGATATCGAAGCTCAAAATTTTGACCTGAAAAAAAAAACGACAGTGGTACCCCTTACGTTTTTTTTGGGGGGCGAAAAATTAAGTTTCCCCAATCTTCTCAAAACTCTGGATTCTGATAGAGGGCAATGAGACTTAGTCCTGAGTGCAAAAATGGAGGCTCTAGACCCTTCCAGAGCTGAGATATCGAAACTCAAAATTTCGACCAGAAAAAAAAACGACAGTGGTACCCCTTACGTTTTTTTTGGGGGGCGAAAAATTAAGTTTCCCCAATCTTATCAAAACTCTGGATTCTGGTAGAGGGCAATGAGACTTAGTCCTGAGTGCAAAAACGGAGGCTCTAGACCCTTCCAGAGCTGAGATATCGAAGCTCAAAATTTTGACCTGAAAAAAAAAACGACAGTGGTACCCCTTACGTTTTTTTTGGGGGGGCGAAAAATTAAGTTTCCCCAATCTGCTCAAAACTCTGGATTCTGAGAGAGGGCAATGAGACTTAGTCCTGAGTGCAAAAACGGAGGCTCTAGACCCTTCCAGAGCTGAGATATCGAAGCTCAAAATTTTGACCTGAAAAAAAAAACGACAGTGGTACCCCTTACGTTTTTTTTGGGGGGGGCGAAAAATTAAGTTTCCCCAATCTTCTCAAAACTCTGGATTCTGATAGAGGGCAATGAGACTTAGTCCTGAGTGCAAAAATGGAGGCTCTAGACCCTTCCAGAGCTGAGATATCGAAACTCAAAATTTCGACCAGAAAAAAAAACGACAGTGGTACCCCTTACGTTTTTTTGGGGGGGCGAAAAATTAAGTTTCCCCAATCTTCTCAAAACTCTGGATTCTGATAGAGGGCCATGAGACTTAGTCCTGAGTGCAAAAATGGAGGCTCTAGACCCTTCCAGAGCTGAGATATCGAAACTCAAAATTTCAACCCGAAAAAAAAACGACAGTGGTACCACTTACGGTTTTTTTTTTCGGGCGAAAAATTAAGTATCCCCAATCTTCTCAAAACTCTGGATTCTGATAGAGGGCCATGAGACTTAGTCCCAAGTGCAAAAATGGAGGCTCTAGACCCTTCCAGAGCTGATATATCGAAACTCAAAATTTCGACCTGAAAAAAAAAAAACGACAGTGGTACCCCTTACGTTTTTTTGGGGGGGGCCAAAAATTAAGTTTCCCCAATCTTCTCAAAACTCTGGATTCTGATAGAGGGCCATGAGACTTAGTCCTGAGTGCAAAAATGGAGGCTCTAGACCCTTCCAGAGCTGAGATATCGAAACTCAAAATTTCAACCCGAAAAAAAAACGACAGTGGTACCCCTTACGGTTTTTTTTTTCGGGCGAAAAATTAAGTATCCCCAATCTTCTCAAAACTCTGGATTCTGATAGAGGGCAATGAGACTTAGTCCTGAGTGCAAAAACGGAGGCTCTAGACCCTTCCAGAGCTGAGATATCGAAGCTCAAAATTTTGACCTGAAAAAAAAAACGACAGTGGTACCCCTTACGTTTTTTTTGGGGGGGGCGAAAAATTAAGTTTCCCCAATCTTCTCAAAACTCTGGATTCTGATAGAGGGCAATGAGACTTAGTCCTGAGTGCAAAAATGGAGGCTCTAGACCCTTCCAGAGCTGAGATATCGAAACTCAAAATTTCGACCAGAAAAAAAAACGACAGTGGTACCCCTTACGTTTTTTTGGGGGGGCGAAAAATTAAGTTTCCCCAATCTTCTCAAAACTCTGGATTCTGGTAGAGGGCAATGAGACTTAGTCCTGAGTGCAAAAATGGAGGCTCTAGACCCTTCCAGAGCTGAGATATCGAAGCTCAAAATTTTGACCTGAAAAAAAAAACGACAGTGGTACCCCTTACGTTTTTTTTGGGGGGGCGAAAAATTAAGTTCCCCAATCTTCTCAAAACTCTGGATTCTGATAGAGGGCAATGAGACTTAGTCCTGAGTGCAAAAATGGAGGCTCTAGACCCTTCCAGAGCTAAGATATCGAAACTCAAAATTTCGACCCGAAAAAAAAAAGACAGTGGTACCCCTTACGTTTTTTTTGGCGGAGCCAAAAATTAAGTTTCCCCAATCTTCTCAAAACTCTGGATTCTGATATAGGGCCATGAGACTTAGTCCCGACTGCAAAAATGGAGGCTCTAGACCCTTCCAGAGCTGAGATATCGAAACTCAAAATTTTGACCCGAAAAAAAACCCGACAGTGGTACCCCTTACGTTTTTTTTGGGGGGGCCAAAAATTAAGTTTCCCCAATCTTCTCAAAACTCTGGATTCTGATAGAGGGCCATGAGACTTAGTCCTGAGTGCAAAAACGGAGGCTCTAGACCCTTCCAGAGCTGAGATATCGAAGCTCAAAATTTTGACCTGAAAAACAAAACGACAGTGGTACCCCTTACGTTTTTTTTGGGGGGGCCAAAAATTAAGTTCCCCCAATCTTCTCAAAACTCTGGATTCTTATAGAGGGCAATGAGACTTAGTCCTGAGTGCAAAAATGGAGGCTCTAAACCCTTCCAGAGCTGAGATATCGAAACTCAAAATTTCGACCCGAAAAAAAAACGACAGTGGTACCCCTTACGTTTTTTTTTGGGGGGGCCAAAAATTAAGTTTCCCCAATCTTCTCAAAACTCTGGATTCTGATAGAGGGCCATGAGACTTAGTCCCAAGTGCAAAAATGGAGGCTCTAGACCCTTCCAGAGCTGAGATATCGAAACTCAAAATTTCGACCTGAAAAAAAAAAAACGACAGTGGTACCCCTTACGTTTTTTTGGGGGGGGCCAAAAATTAAGTTTCCCCAATCTTCTCAAAACTCTGGATTCTGATAGAGGGCAATGAGACTTAGTCCTGAGTGCAAAAATGGAGGCTCTAGACCCTTCCAGAGCTGAGATATCGAAACTCAAAATTTGACCAGAAAAAAAAACCGACAGTGGTACCCCTTACGTTTTTTTTGGGGGGGCGAAAAATTAAGTTTCCCCAATCTTTTTACAACTCTGGATTCTGATAGAGGGCAATGAGACTTAGTCCTGAGTGCAAAAATGGAGGCTCTAGACCCTTCCAGAGCTGAGATATCGAAACTCAAAATTTCCACCAGAAAAAAAAAACGACAGTGGTACCCCTTACGTTTTTTTTTTCGGGCGAAAAATTAAGTATCCCCAATCTTCTCAAAACTCTGGATTCTGATAGAGGGCAATGAGACTTAGTCCTGAGTGCAAAAATGGAGGCTCTAGACCCTTCCAGAGCTGAGATGTCGAAACTCAAAATTTCGACCCGAAAAAAAAACGACAGTGGTACCCCTTACGTTTTTTTTGGGGGGATGAAAAATTAAGTTTCCCCAATCTTCTCAAAACTCTGGATTCTGATAAAGGGCCATGAGACTTAGTCCTGAGTGCAAAAATGGAGGCTCTAGACCCTTCCAGAGCTGAGATATCGAAACTCAAAATTTCGACCCGAAAAAAAAAACGACAGTGGTACCCCTTACTTTTTTTCGGGGGGGGCGAAAAATTAAGTTTCCCCAATCTTCTCAAACCTCTGGATTCTGATAGAGGGCCATGACACTTAGTCCTGAGTGCAAAAATGGAGGCTCTAAACCCTTCCAGAGCTGAGATATCGAAACTCAAAATTTCGACTCGAAAAAAAAACGACAGTGGTACCCCTTACGTTTTTTTTGGGGGAGCGAAAAATTAAGTTTCCCCAATCTTCTCAAAACTCTGGATTCTGATAGAGGGCCATGAGACTTAGTCCTGAGTGCAAAAATGGAGGCTCTAGACCCTTCCAGAGCTGAGATATCAAAACTCAAAATTAAGACCAGAAAAAAAACGACAGTGGTACCCCTTACGTTTTTTTTTTCGGGCAAAACATTAAGTTTCCCCAATCTTCTCAAAACTCTGGATTCTGATAGAGGGCCATGGGACTTAGTCCTGAGTGCAAAAATGGAGGCTCTAGACCCTTCCAGAGCTGAGATACCGAAACTCAAAATTTCGACCCGAAAAAAAAACGACAGTGGTACCCCTTATGTTTTTTTTGGGGGGGGGTGAAAAATTAAGTTTCCCCAATCTTCTCAAAACGCTGGATTCTGATAGAGGGCCATGACACTTAGTCCTGAGTGCAAAAATGGAGGCTCTATACCCTTCCAGAGCTGAGATATCGAAACTCAAAATTAAGACCAGAAAAAAAACGACAGTGGTACCCCTTACGTTTTTTTTTTCGGGCAAAAAATTAAGTATCCCCAATCTTCTCAAAACTCTGGATTCTGATAGAGGGCAATGAGACTTAGTCCTGAGTGCAAAAATGGAGGCTCTAGACGCTTCCAGAGCTGAGATATCGAAACTCAAAATTTCGACCCGAAAGAAAAAAAACGACAGTGGTACCCCTTATGTTTTTTTTTTGGGGGGGCGAAAAATTAAGTTTCTCCAATCTTTTCAAAACTCTGGATTCTAATAGAGGACCATGAGACTTAGACCTGAGTGCAAAAATGGAGGCTCTAGACCCTTCCAGAGCTGAGATATGGAAACTCAAAATTTCGACTCGAAAAAAAAACGACAGTGGTACCCCTTACGTTTTTTTTGGGGGGCGAAAAATTAAGTTTCCCCAATCTTCTCAAAACTCTGGATTCTGGTAGAGGGCAATGAGACTTAGTCCTGAGTGCAAAAACGGAGGCTCTAGACCCTTCCAGAGCTGAGATATCGAAGCTCAAAATTTTGACCTGAAAAAAAAACGACTGTTTTTTTTTGGGGGGGCGAAAAATTAAGTTTCCCCAATCTTCTCAAAACTCTGGATTCTGATAGAGGGCAATGAGACTTAGTCCTGAGTGCAAAAATGGAGGCTCTAGACCCTTCCAGAGCTGAGATATCAAAACTCAAAATTTCGACCAGAAAAAAAAAACGACAGTGGTACCCCTTACGTTTTTTTTTTTCGGGCGAAAAATTAAGTATCCCCAATCTTCTCAAAACACTGGATTCTGATAGAGGGCCATGAGACTTAGTCCTGAGTGCAAAAATGGAGGCTCTAGACCCTTCCAGAGCTGAGATGTCGAAACTCAAAATTTCGACCCGAAAAAAAAACCGACAGTGGTACCCCTTACGTTTTTTTTGGGTGGATGAAAAATTAAGTTTCCCCAATCTTCTGAAAACTCTGGATTCTGATAGAGGGCCATGAGACTAAGTCCTGAGTGCAAAAATGGAGGCTCTAGACCCTTCCAGAACTAAGATATCGAAACTCAAAATTTCGACCCGAAAAAAAACCGACAGTGGTACCCCTTACGTTTTTTTTTTTTGGGGGGGGGGGGGGGGGGGGCGAAAAATTAAGTTTCCCCAATCTTCTCAAAACTCTGGATTCTGATAGAGGGCCATGAGACTTAGTCCTGAGTGCAAAAATGGAGGCTCTATACCCTTCCAGAGCTGAGATATCGAAACTCAAAATTAAGACCAGAAAAAAAAACGACAGTGGTACCCCTCACGTTTTTTTTGGGGGGGCGAAAAATTAAGTTTCCCCAATCTTCTCAAAACTCTGGATTCTGATAGAGGGCCATGAGACTTAGTCCTGAGTGCAAAAATGGAGGCTCTAGACCCTTCCAGAGCTGAGATATCAAAACTCAAAATTAAGACCAGAAAAAAAAACGACAGTGGTACCCCTTACGTTTTTTTTTCGGGCAAAAAATTAAGTTTCCCCAATCTTCTCAAAACTCTGGATTCTGATAGAGGGCCATGAGACTTAGTCCTGAGTGCAAAAATGGAGGCTCTAGACCCTTCCAGAGCTGAGATACCGAAACTCAAAATTTCGACCCGAAAAAAAAACGACAGTGGTACCCCTTATGTTTTTTTTGGGGGGGGCGAAAAATTAAGTTTCCCCAATCTTCTCAAAACTCTGGATTCTGATAGAGGGCCATGACACTTAGTCCTGAGTGCAAAAATGGAGGCTCTATACCCTTCCAGAGCTGAGATATCGAAACTCAAAATTAAGACCAGAAAAAAAACGACAGTGGTACCCCTTACGTTTTTTTTTTCGGGCAAAAAATTAAGTATCCCCAATCTTCTCAAAACTCTGGATTCTCATAGAGGGCAATAATACTTAGTCCTGAGTGCAAAAATGGAGGCTCTAAACCCTTCCAGAGCTGAGATATCGAAACTCAAAATTTCGACCAGAAAAAAAAAACGACAGTGGTACCCCTTACGTTTTTTTGGGGGGGCGAAAAATTAAGTTTCCCCAATCATCTCAAAACTCTGGATTCTGGTAGAGGGCAATGAGACTTAGTCCTGAGTGCAAAAACGGAGGCTCTAGACCCTTCCAGAGCTGAGATATCGAAACTCAAAATTTCGACCCGAAAAAAAAATGACAGTGGTACCCCTTACGTTTTCTTGGGGGGGCAAAAAATTAAGTTTCCCCAATCTTCTCAAAACTCTGGATTCTTATAGAGGGCAATGAGACTTAGTCCTGAGTGCAAAAATGGAGGCTCTAGACCCTTCCAGAGCTGAGATATCAAAACTCAAAATTTCGACCCGAAAAAAAAACGACAGTGGTACCCCTTACGGTTTTTTTTTTCGGGCGAAAAATTAAGTATCCCCAATCTTCTCAAAACTCTGGATTCTGATAGAGGGCAATGAGACTTAGTCCTGAGTGCAAAAATGGAGGCTCTAGACCCTTCCAGAGCTGAGATATCAAAACTCAAAATTTCGACCAGAAAAAAAAAACGACAGTGGTACCCCTTACGTTTTTTTTTTTCGGGCGAAAAATTAAGTATCCCCAATCTTCTCAAAACTCTGGATTCTGATAGAGGGCCATGAGACTTAGTCCTGAGTGCAAAAATGGAGGCTCTAGACCCTTCCAGAGCTGAGATGTCGAAACTCAAAATTTCGACCCGAAAAAAAAACCGACAGTGGTACCCCTTACGTTTTTTTTGGGGGGATGAAAAATTAAGTTTCCCCAATCTTCTGAAAACTCTGGATTCTGATAGAGGGCCATGAGACTAAGTCCTGAGTGCAAAAATGGAGGCTCTAGACCCTTCCAGAACTAAGATATCGAAACTCAAAATTTCGACCCGAAAAAAACCCGACAGTGGTACCCCTTACGTTTTTTTTTTTTGGGGGGGGGGGGGGGGCGAAAAATTAAGTTTCCCCAATCTTCTCAAAACTCTGGATTCTGATAGAGGGCCATGAGACTTAGTCCTGAGTGCAAAAATGGAGGCTCTATACCCTTCCAGAGCTGAGATATCGAAACTCAAAATTAAGACCAGAAAAAAAAACGACAGTGGTACCCCTTACGTTTTTTTTGGGGGGGCGAAAAATTAAGTTTCCCCAATCTTCTCAAAACTCTGGATTCTGATAGAGGGCCATGAGACTTAGTCCTGAGTGCAAAAATGGAGGCTCTAGACCCTTCCAGAGCTGAGATATCAAAACTCAAAATTAAGACCAGAAAAAAAAACGACAGTGGTACCCCTTACGTTTTTTTTTCGGGCAAAAAATTAAGTTTCCCCAATCTTCTCAAAACTCTGGATTCTGATAGAGGGCCATGAGACTTAGTCCTGAGTGCAAAAATGGAGGCTCTAGACCCTTCCAGAGCTGAGATACCGAAACTCAAAATTTCGACCCGAAAAAAAAACGACAGTGGTACCCCTTATGTTTTTTTTGGGGGGGGCGAAAAATTAAGTTTCCCCAATCTTCTCAAAACTCTGGATTCTGATAGAGGGCCATGACACTTAGTCCTGAGTGCAAAAATGGAGGCTCTATACCCTTCCAGAGCTGAGATATCGAAACTCAAAATTAAGACCAGAAAAAAAACGACAGTGGTACCCCTTACGTTTTTTTTTTCGGGCAAAAAATTAAGTATCCCCAATCTTCTCAAAACTCTGGATTCTGATAGAGGGCAATAATACTTAGTCCTGAGTGCAAAAATGGAGGCTCTAAACCCTTCCAGAGCTGAGATATCGAAACTCAAAATTTCGACTCGAAAAAAAAACGACAGTGGTACCCCTTATGTTTTTTTTGGGGCGCGAAAAATTAAGTTTCCCCAATCTTCTCAAAACTCTGGATTCTGATAGAGGGCAATGAGATTTAGTCCTGAGTGCAAAAATGGAGGCTCTAGACCCTTCCAGAGCTGAGATATCGAAACTCAAAATTTCGACCAGAAAAAAAAAACGACAGTGGTACCCCTTACGTTTTTTTGGGGGGGCGAAAAATTAAGTTTCCCCAATCATCTCAAAACTCTGGATTCTGGTAGAGGGCAATGAGACTTAGTCCTGAGTGCAAAAACGGAGGCTCTAGACCCTTCCAGAGCTGAGATATCGAAACTCAAAATTTCGACCTGAAAAAAAAACGACAGTGGTACCCCTTACGTTTTCTTGGGGGGGCAAAAAATTAAGTTTCCCCAATCTTCTCAAAACTCTGGATTCTTATAGAGGGCAATGAGACTTAGTCCTGAGTGCAAAAATGGAGGCTCTAGACCCTTCCAGAGCTGAGATATCAAAACTCAAAATTTCGACCCGAAAAAAAACGACAGTGGTACCCCTTACGGTTTTTTTTTTCGGGCGAAAAATTAAGTATCCCCAATCTTCTCAAAACTCTGGATTCTGATAAAGGGCAATGAGACTTAGTCCTCAGTGCAAAAATGGAGGCTCTAGACCCTTCCAGAGCTGAGATATCGAAACTCAGAATTTTGACCCGAAAAAAAAAACGACAGTGGTACCCCTTACGTTTTCTTGGGGGGCAAAAAATTAAGTTTCCCCAATCTTCTCAAAACTCTGGATTCTTATAGAGGGCAATGAGACTTAGTCCTGAGTGCAAAAATGGAGGCTCTAGACCCTTCCAGAGCTGAGATATCGAAACTCAAAATTTTGACCTGAAAAAAAAAACGACAGTGGTACCCCTTACGTTTTTTTTTTTTTTGGGGGGGGGGGGGGCGAAAAATTAAGTTTCCCCAATCTTCTCAAAACTCTGGATTCTTATAGAGGGCCATGAGACTTAGTCCTGAGTGCAAAAATGGAGGCTCTAGACCCTTCCAGAGCTGAGATATCAAAACTCAAAATTAAGACCAGAAAAAAAAACGACAGTGGTACCCCTTACGTTTTTTTTTCGGGCAAAAAATTAAGTTTCCCCAATCTTCTCAAAACTCTGGATTCTGATAGAGGGCCATGAGACTTAGTCCTGAGTGCAAAAATGGAGGCTCTAGACCCTTCCAGAGCTGAGATACCGAAACTCAAAATTTCGACCCGAAAAAAAAAACGACAGTGGTACCCCTTATGTTTTTTTTGGGGGGGGCGAAAAATTAAGTTTCCCCAATCTTCTCAAAACTCTGGATTCTGATAGAGGGCCATGACACTTAGTCCTGAGTGCAAAAATGGAGGCTCTATACCCTTCCAGAGCTGAGATATCGAAACTCAAAATTAAGACCAGAAAAAAAACGACAGTGGTACCCCTTACGTTTTTTTTTTCGGGCAAAAAATTAAGTATCCCCAATCTTCTCAAAGCTCTGGATTCTGATAGAGGGCAATGATACTTAGTCCTGAGTGCAAAAATGGAGGCTCTAAACCCTTCCAGAGCTGAGATATCGAAACTCAAAATTTCGACTCGAAAAAAAAAACGACAGTGGTACCCCTTATGTTTTTTTTGGGGCGCGAAAAATTAAGTTTCCCCAATCTTCTCAAAACTCTGGATTCTGATAGAGGGCAATGAGACTTAGTCCTGAGTGCAAAAATGGAGGCTCTAGACCCTTCCAGAGCTGAGATATCGAAACTCAAAATTTCGACCAGAAAAAAAAAACGACAGTGGTACCCCTTACGTTTTTTTGGGGGGGCGAAAAATTAAGTTTCCCCAATCATCTCAAAACTCTGGATTCTGGTAGAGGGCAATGAGACTTAGTCCTGAGTGCAAAAACGGAGGCTCTAGACCCTTCCAGAGCTGAGATATCGAAACTCAAAATTTCGACCCGAAAAAAAATTGACAGTGGTACCCCTTACGTTTTCTTGGGGGGGCAAAAAATTAAGTTTCCCCAATCTTCTCAAAACTCTGGATTCTTATAGAGGGCAATCAGACTTAGTCCTGAGTGCAAAAATGGAGGCTCTAGACCCTTCCAGAGCTGAGATATCAAAACTCAAAATTTCGACCCGAAAAAAAAACGACAGTGGTACCCCTTACGGTTTTTTTTTTCGGGCGAAAAATTAAGTATCCCCAATCTTCTCAAAACTCTGGATTCTGATAAAGGGCAATGAGACTTAGTCCTCAGTGCAAAAATGGAGGCTCTAGACCCTTCCAGAGCTGAGATATCGAAACTCAGAATTTTGACCCGAAAAAAAAAAACGACAGTGGTACCCCTTACGTTTTCTAGGGGGGGCAAAAAATTAAGTTTCCCCAATCTTCTCAAAACTCTGGATTCTTATAGAGGGCAATGAGACTTAGTCCTGAGTGCAAAAATGGAGGCTCTAGACCCTTCCAGAGCTGAGATATCGAAACTCAAAATTTTGACCTGAAAAAAAAAACGACAGTGGTACCCCTTACATTTTTTTTTGGGGGGGGGGGGGGGGGGGGGAGAAAAATTAAGTTTCCCCAATCTTCTCAAAACTCTGGATTCTGATAGACGGCCATGGGACTTAGACCTGAGTGCAAAAATGAATGCTCTAGATCCTGCCAGGGCTGAAATATTGAGATCCCACACAGCATTTATGCCATTATAAAAATAGTGGGTTTGTGGAAGGTGGAATTTTAGAACGGCGCTTGGTGGTACGGACCCCGGGGGGCCTGCTGAATGCAGTAAAATAGTTTTTATCACGACAGGAACTTTAGTTAAAATGTCTATCAAATATTCTACCCGAAACCCAATTCAATAGATTGCAGGCGGGACGGTGTCAATTGCAGCATGTTTCATGGCAAGTGAGCATACATGCACTCTGAAATTTGAATGGCTATAACTCTGTGACCAAGCTGCCCAGATGCACCAAACTCGGGTCAAAGTAGGGTCCCTCTCCAACGGGCCTCAGCCCGAGGCACCCCCAAGGGCCGAGATATGGGGCCCAACATGAAAGGGGTCACTTCAGAAGGAAGGTTTCCAGAACCTCTGGACTCTGGGGTCTGAGAAGGCCCCTAGGGGCCACTCACCACCCCAAAGGACGATCCGCTGGGACTTGTCATTTCTGAGATATTGACCATTTTGTCCATTGTGAAGTGCTCCAGCAGTTAAAAAAATGGGACTGACATGTGATGTCCATTGTAATGGACACAGGGTCTGAATGGGTTAAAGTCAAGTGAGACTTGATCTCATGTTTCTGCAATGGATCTGCTTTTGCTCCACACATCCACACTTCTGTCTCCAGCCTCAAACCAAGATCCTCCCGACAGAGGAGAACACGCTCAAACCACTGAGCCACTGGCACTTCCACATGAAGATGTCTTTTTTTGGGTGCATGTCATTTTTATTTGGACAAAACCAGTGAAACTAAACCATTATAACACAAAGAGTGAGATTCAAACCCAAATCCTCCACATGATGGAGCAATGCTCAAACCACTGAGCCACTTTAGCTTCCGTTCTTAACCTTCTTTATTTTGGTGGCATGTCTTTTTTATTTGGACAAAACCGTTCAAAATAAAACATTTTAATGCAAAGAGTGGGATTTGAACCCAAATCCTCCACATGATGGAGCAACACTCAAACCACTGAACCACTGGAGCTTCCACTCTTACTCCTCTTTATTTTGGGGCCTTGTCTTTTTTATTTGGACAAAACCATTCAAAATATAGCATTTTATGCAAAGAGTGGGTTTTGAACCCAAATGCTCCACGTGAGAGAGCAACTCTCAAACCACTGAGCCACTAGAGCTTCCACTGGTGCTGATCTTTTTTGAGGGCCATGTCTTTTTTATTTGGACAACACTGTTAAAAATAAAGCATTTTAATGCAAAGATCAGGATTTGAAACCAAATCCTCCACATGATGGAAAATCACTCAAACCACTGATCCACTGGAGCTTCCTCTGTTACTCTTCTTTATTTTTGGGGACATGTTTTTTTTTATCTGGACAACACCTGTGAAAATAAAGCATTTTAACATAAAGTAGGATTCAAACCCAGACCCTCCACATGATGGAGCAACACTCAAACCACTGAGCCACTGGAGCTTCCACTCACACTCGTCTTTATTTTGGGGCCATGTCTTTTTTATTTGGACAAAACCATTCAAAATATAGCATTTTAACGCAAAGAACAGGATTTGAACCCAAATTCTCCACATGAGGGAGCAACACTCAAACCACTGAGCCACTAGAGCTTCCACTCTTATTCCTCTTTATTTTGGGGCCATGTCTTTTTTATTTGGACAAAACCATTCAAAATAAAGCATTTTAATGCAAAGAGTGGGATTTGAACCCAAATCCTCCACATGATTGGGCAACACTCAAACCACTGAGCCACTGGAGCTTCCTCTCCTACTCTTCTTTATTTTTGGGGACATGTTTTTTTTTTATCTGGACAACACCTGTGAAAATAAAGCATTTTAACGTAAAGTGGGATTCAAACCTAGACCCTCTACATGATGGAGCAACACTCAAACCACTGAGCCACTGGAGCTTCCACTCATATTCGTCTTTATTTTGGGGCCATGTCTTTTTTATTTGGACAAAACCATTCAAAATAAAGCATTTTAATGCAAAGAACAGGATTTTAACCCAAATTCTCCATATGAGGGAGCAACACTCAAACCACTGAGCCACTAGAGCTTCCACTCTTATTCCTCTTTATTTTGGGGCCATGTCTTTTTTATTTGGAGAAAACCATTCAAAATAAAGCATTTTAATGCAAAGAGTGGGATTTAAACCCAAATCCTCCACATGATGGAGCAACGCTCGAACCACTGAGTCACCGGAGCTTCCACTTTTGCTCCTCTTTTTTTGGGTGCATGTCTTTTTATTTGGACAAAAATGTTCAAAATAAAGCATTTTAATGCAAAGAGTGGGATTTGAACCCAAATCCTCCACATGATGGAGCAACACTCAAAGCACTGAGCCACTGGAGCTTCCACTGTTGAGTCTCTTTTTTCCCCTCTTTTTTATGTTTTTTTTTTTTTAGAAAACCACAAAAGCACGTGTCCACGAACATACTATGTGTCCAATAACCCACTATTTTTGAAAAGTACTAACCCCGGCCTTCCTGCAATAAACTGCAAGTGGACAGAATCCCACCTGCAATCTATTGAGTGGTGATTCAGACAGTTTTTTTTTTTGATGGACATTTTAATTAAAGTTCCTGTCATGATGAAAACCATGTATCTGCACTCAGCTGGGGCCCCTGAGTCCGTGGCACCAATCACCATTCCATAATTTCACTGTCCACAAACCCACTATTTGTCCAATAACCCACTATATTTGAAAAGTACTAACCCCGGCCTTCATGCAATAAACTGCAAGTGGACACAATCCCGCCTGCAATCTATTGAATAGAGATTCAGACAGTTTATTTGATGGACATTTTAATTAAAGTTCCTGTCATGATGAAAACCATGTATCTCCACTCAGCTGGGCCCCCTGAGTCTGAAGCACCAAGCGCCATCCCATAATTCCACCGTCCACGAACACACTATTTTTATAATGGCATAAATGCTACGTGGGATCTCAATATCTCAGCTCTGGAAGGGTCTAGAGCCTCCATTTTTGCACAGAGGTCTACGTCCCATGGCCCTCTATCAGAATCCAGAGTTTCAAGAAGATCAGAGAAACTCAAAATTTCGACCCCCCCCCCAAAAAAAACGACAGTGGTACCCCTTTCATTTTTTTTTTTTTTGGTGCGAAAAAATAAGTTTCTCCTATCTTCTTGAAACTCTGGATTCTGATAGAGGGCCATGGGACTTAGACCTGAGTGCAAAAATGAATGCTCTAGATCCTGCCAGAGCTGAGATATTGAGATCCCACACAGCATTTATGCCATTATAAAAATAGTGGGTTCGCGGACAGTGGAAATTTGGGACGGCGCTTGGTGGTACGGACCCCGGGGGGCCTGCTGAATGCAGTAAAATAGTTTTTATCACGACAGGAACTTTAGTTAAAATGTCTATCAAATATTCTACCCGAAACCCAATTCAATAGATTGCAGGCGGGACGGTGTCAATTGCAGCATGTTTCATGGCAAGTGAGCATACATGCACTCTGAAATTTGAACGGCTATAACTCTGGGACCAAGCTGCCCAGATGCACCAAACTCGGGTCAAAGTAGGGTCCCTCTCCAACGGGCCCTAGCCCGAGGCACCCCCAAGGGCTGAGATATGGGGCCCAACAGGAAAGGGGTCACTTCAGAAGGAAGGTTCCCAGAACCTCTGGACTCTGGGGTCTGAGAAGGCCCCTAGGGGCCACTCACCACCCCAAAGGACGATCCGCTGGGACTCGTCATTTCTGAGATATTTACCGTTTTGTCCATTGTGAAGTGCTCCAGAAGTTAAAAAAAGGGGACTGACATGTGATGTCCATTGTAATGGACACAGGGTCTGAATGGGTTAACTCAATCTGCTTGCAGTCCAAGGGGGTAATCCATCGACCTGAAGTTGAAGCCTCGCGGGAGCTGCCATCTTGTAGCAGAACTTCACTTCCGTTAGCATTTCCATTGACTCAGTCCTATTCATTTTGACGTCACTTTGACAGCAAGTAACTTTACATCTGAGGCGTTTGAAGACCCCATTTGTCCTTTATTTATTTCTAAAGAAACACGACAATGTATAAAATGCTACCTTGTAGCTTATGATATGGCCCCGTAGAAGCAGTTTTTTGTAAAAGTAGGTTAACGATTGCATTATATCCACGCGACTCTCTGTCGCACAGTATCTCTGAGAGATTACCATATGGATAGGAGGAGAAGCTCGCGGGCAATCGGGGAAACGTGAAGGCAAAATGACAAAATAATTAATCAGAATATCGAGCCAAAGTTTCTCCTGCTAGCTCATTTGAATGAATGAGACATTGTATCGCGGCTGCGCGCATCCAACAAATCGCAATAATCTTTGTCCTTGTTACTATTGATATGAAACAAAGTCTCAATTTTCAAATTACGTCCATTTTCTTTAGAAATTCAAAAACATAAATAGCGTTTTGCCGTTTTGGCGCTGTGGCGTGAGATCGCTCTGGCGCAGCTCCAGAGAAGCAGCAGCGCTGATCTCTCTTCCGGGTTAATAATACAAGCTACAGCGCGAAATAAACATGAATGAGCATCTGAAAGTGTGTTAAAAGATAGAGTACAACTTATCTAAATCCCTATCATTTCACATTGATTCGCTCAATCTGCGTTTCAACCGTGGAAAGACGTCAGGTAAACAGCTTGTAATCAATGTCATGTAGGCCTATCGTCATATTTACCTCAGAAAACCCACATAAACTCTAGTCCACCCTCGTTAGTGTTCTTCAATATTTAATGCATATTTGAATAAATCTGGCAAGTTTTTATAACAGCCACCATTTAAATGTTTATATTTCATATAATCTTTATTATAAAAATAAATAAAAGTGTAATTTAAGTGTTTGTATAGCTACAAAACAGTTAATTATTACCTTCATATTAGGCCAATGAAGCCTAGTAGGCCACAATAGACTATAGACCATAGTTTACAGCATTTAAGAGATTTGATTCCCTTGAGAAAAATTGCCATTTATTGTAACTGATATCCAAAATAATCGATATTGAATCGAATCGTAATCGAAATCGAATCGAATTGCAAGCTTGTGAATCGAAATCGAATCGAATTGTGAAATTTGTCTCAATACCCAGCCCTATTGACAGGCATGTGCAATTTGCAGCCATATAGTCAAACATTGAAATGTATGGACATTTTGCTTATTTTTGTGCAATTTTGTTACTGTGTTTGGTTTGATACTAGGTCACTCATTATTTAATGTGCAAAGCACAGAAGAAACAGTCAAAAACTGCAAAAAAACTGAAAGTGCTAAAATATTTACATTATATGAAAAACTAAAGAAATAAATTATATATTTACAATTCTCTAAGAAGTGAGGCACTGCACCATGTGCATGTCAAACAGCAGAGGACAGCGTCCCCTAGTGGACATCCCAAATAAACCTTTACATGGCCATTTCAAAAGAACAGTGCTTCCCAAACTTTTCTGCCAGGCTCCCCTGTTGTAGAGAAAAATATTTTCAAGCCCCCAAAACCTAAACACACAAATTTGTTTATATATATAAGTTTATATCTTATCCACATATATCTTTATTTTACTATCTGTTCTGTTGTGGCTTCTTCTGTCACCAAAACAAATTCCTTGTGTGTAAACATACTTGGAAAAAAGCTCTTTCTGATTCAGATTCTTGTTGCTTATCATACGTTCCCCTTATTTATTTTAGTGTTGCAAAATCATAATTGTGTTATAAAAGCCTATTGCTTTTTTTATTACATTTGACGTAACTCATTTGACTTCATGTAACATTGATTTGAATAGAATAATCAATAGCATCTTAATATATAGTTGTCCCACTCTTTGTTATCAAAGATTTTTGTATCCTGGTTGTTGTTAAGTGTTATCTCATTAAAATTTTCAGAATCTGTCTGTGAATGATAGTATCTCAGGGGATACTTGCCCTTTTAGAGGTATAAAAATAGACTCTGCGGTCTGTAAACTTTATACTGGCCTGTTTTAGAAAATCATTTCACAAGCTGATACTCTGAAATTAAAAATGATATTCAATCATCTAGACATTAATCATTTAGTTAGCCATTTTGAATTCATAGGTCAACAACTTATTTTTTTTTTTTCTGTCAACAATTTCAGTGTGTCCATCCGGGGCTTTATAAAAACAAAAAAAAAACAACAAAAAAAAAAAACATACACAACAAAATGATTAGAACGGTAGGATTTTTAAAAATTATTTAAAAAAAAGTCTCTTCTGCTCATCAAGGCTAATTTATTTGATCCAAAATACAGCAAAAACAGTAATATTGTGAAATATGTTTACAATTTAAAATAACTCTTTTCCACTTGAATATATTTTAAAATATATGCCCAATTTATTCCTGTCTTCAAAGCGGAATTTTCATCATCATTACTCCAGTCTTCAGTGTCACATGATCCTTCAGAAATCTATCTAATATGATGATTTGATATGATTATTTTTTTCAGGACCCTTTTGATGAATAGAAAGTTCAAAAGAACAGTATTTATCTGAAATAGAAAGCTTTTGCAACATAACAACTGTCTATACTGTCACTTCTGATCAATTTAACGCATCCTTTCAGAATAAAATACATTTCTTTTTCTTTCCAAAACAACAACAACAAAAAACCTCTTACGGACCCCAAACTTTTGAACGGTAGCGATAATTTTACAAAAGATTTTTATATCAGCTTTATCATCACAGAAATAAATTGCATTTTAAAATATATTCAAATGGAAAATAGTTATTTTAAACTGTATATTTCACAATATTACTGTTTTTGGATCAAATAAATGAAGCCTAGTGAGCAGAAGAGAAATAACTTACTTAAATAACTTACTTAAACTGGACAAGACAGCTGTGTTGCATTCATTTCCATTTATCACGATAAAGATGTGCGCTGTTTTTCCCAAAAGCATTGTAAGCACAAGAAGTGCTATTGGCACCAATGACCTCTGCAATCAACTTCAAGCAGTCACTGAAAGACACCACTCATGCACAGACTGTAACGCTAAACACAAAAGCATTAAAAAAATCATCAAATAAAAAATATGTATATAAAAAGTGCTCCAGTGACAAGAACAAACAAGCCACAAAATCAATCAAACATTAGTGACATGACAAAATAAATCCCAGACAAATATTAATGCATTATCAATATATTTTAGCTCAACCACATAAAAAATAGTGTCATTTCTGTGTACAAATATGTACATTTCTTTCTTTCAGGACAGAACAGTCTTGAATTTTGACAGCAGTAATAATAATGAAAAAAATGCAATCAAAATAATACATGATTTCTCAGTTTAGAACCCATTACATGACATGTTGTATTTACAGTAGCTCAGCGTATCACTGGGGTGCAAAGGCTTTGACATTCATGCTCTTTTAGTGCATAAGACAGGTAGTGCTCATGGTTTTCCACACAAATATAGATACATTTCACCCTAAAATTTAGAGAAATGTTATAGAGGACTATTTTTGAGGACCAAAGTTGTTGTTTTTTGCTCGTTACAAAATTCTCATGACAATTAAGTGCATTTCCCTGCTATTTTATTTGTTATCTTAAAGGAGTAGTTCACTTTTCAAAAAACTTTTGCTGATAATTTACTCACCCCCATGTCATCCAAGATGTCCATGTCATTCTTTCTTCAGTCGAAAAGAAATTAAGGTTTTTGATGAAGACATTCCAGGATTTTTCTCCATATAATGCACTTCAATGGGAACCAAACGGTGCAAGGTCCAAAAGACAGCTTCGGTGCAAACTGCAAACTGTTCAAAGGGCTTTAAACGATTCCAGACGATAAACAAGGGTCTTTTCAAGCGAAACGATCGATCATTTAAAAAAAGTAACAAAGTTTAAGTTTTATAAGCTCAAATGGTCGCCTTGCTCTGTTCTGTGAAGCGTGACTCTCCTATTCGAACTCGTTCATCAAAATGAACGAAACTTTTCCAGAGTCAACTCGTTCATTTCGTTTGTTGAATGAACCAAATGACATGAAAAAAGATTTGTTCATTTTGATGAACGAGTTTGAACAGGAGAGACATGACAGAACAGAAAACTTAAAACTTTGTTACTTTTTTTTTTAAAATGATCGATCGTTTCGCTTGATAAGAACCTTATTTATCGTCTGGAATCGTTTAAAGCCCTTTGAACAGTTTGCACTAAAACTGTCTTTTGGACCTTGAACCGTTTGGTTCCCATTGAAGTCCATTATATGAAGAAAAATCCTGGAATGTTTTCATCAAAAACCTTCATTTCTTTTCGACTGAAGAAAGAATGACATGGATATCTCGGATGACATGGGGGTGAGTAAATTATCAGCAAAAGTTTTTTGAAAAGTGAACTACTCTTTTAACTGTACACTTTGAATTGTATATTGTTTAAATAAACATGAATGTATTATACTATTTGTTCTATTGCCTGTTATTTCTGCAAAAATTAAAAAGACAAGAACTTACTGCTTTTTGACTTTCTAATGAGAATTCTGAAAATTATTTTTTGGTATTACATACCTGTTATGAAAATAATTATTCACTCACAATCTCTCACACACACACACTCTTTGAGGTGAAATATAATGGCCACATGTCTAATCAGTCTACATTTGCACCAATTTACTAGCAGGTACTCTGAACCAACAGGGATGTTTGCCTATTGCTCAAGAATCTGCTTTTACACTACATGCACATCTATGGGTCTCCGCTAACCTATACAATCAACACTCACTGAGGTCTTCATTTAAGGCAAATTTCCATGTCAAACACTCAGCCAGGAGTGGATTTCAGTGCCTGGTGATATAACGCAGACCCAGCTAGAACACAATGTCTGATATAGCACTGTCAGTGAAGGCCAGCATTTAAAGCAGTGTACAGTACAGCAGCACATTCTCAACATGGCTCACCATAAACATGTCCAGTAACGTGTGCATTATGATCACATGTCCATTCCCTCAGCTTCAGATTCAAACGCTTTCAGAATTTCAGTCCTTCAGTGAGGATGTAAAATGCTTTCAGCTGTCCTCCTCTCTGTATCTGGACTTTTTTGGTTTGTTTCTTGAATTTCTCTTTCGCCTCCAAAAATGTTGCATGTCTTGTCATTCTGTCACACTGTCCATTCTGCGTCTACCTGTGAGGCAAATAATATGAAATTCAGTGAATGAAACTTAAGTCTGTCAATCCATAGTCTTTCAAAAACACACACTCCTCAGAAAGTCAAGTTTTTAAAAAAGATGAGCATGTTTTGAACCCTCTCAGCAACAAATGGAAGTGCAAACACAAACAAGCTCAAAACTATCAATGGGTTATATGGTTTCTGCACAAATCATTTCGGTGACACGTCCAATAACTAATGACATTTTCATTTTTAATAATCACTGAACTTTTATATATATATATATATATATATATATAATTTTAGTGAATAACTGATTTTTGATTCTAGCCTATTAAATATTTTATAATAAAAATGTAAATTCAATAAATACATTTCCATGACTTACTGTAAGATTTCAGGGAATTATGATTTAAATTTTTCTGAACTTTCCTACAACTTTAAGATTTTATTAATGACTTTACTTGCTTTACTTTTTTTTTTTTTTTTTTTTACAATTTTAACAATTTCCTTCAATTCTCTCACTTTTATGATAGTATTGATTTCCAAGACTTCCCAGTGACTTTTTACAAATTCCCATTCATTTTCATAATTTCCATGAATTTTCTTTAATTGTTTACATTAGTATCATGACTTTTTCCAGGACCGTTTACAATTGTATTTGACTTTTTATGACTTTAAGGTTTTTTATTTCTATGATTTTCAACGGCTTTAAAAGTTTTTATTAGGATTTGTATTGCCATGGCTTATGATTTCCATAACCTTTCCTGGCCTGGAAATCAGATTTTTACTTGCTCTCACATTTCTTATTTCTTAGCTTTCAAAAGAGTGTTGCTTCCAGCAGCTCAAGACATTAAAGACATCATGCTGAGGAGCATGTGAGCGTTTCATGCAGTTTTCCCAGCAGGCTTCACAAGGGTGCTGTTCCACATGCTCTATTCCAATCAGTATTGAACCAGACAGCTATTTCTGTCTCATATTGATTAGTTTGCCATTGACAGAGTCTGTCAGGTCAACTTGCAGTCATATACAAGCGGTCTGCATTATAAAAGAAATGCTTGTAACGATGCCATCACGACGTGTATTATATTAAAAATACACACCTACATCCAGCACAATGAAACAAGCCAATCGGAACCCAGCCTGTGTGGCTGTACCTGTGGTCAGGGGGTCAGAGAGGGACACTCGAGTGGCAGATGTCCGAGGAGAGGAAGGTTGTGTCCGGGGAAGAGTGGAGAGGAGATAAGGAAAGTGAAATGGAGGGTTGGATTAGGAATTCTGTGCGTCTATACCTGCGGGGGTGAGTACCAGCGCCTGCAGGATGTCAGACAGAGAGATGATGCCCTCGATGCTGGAGTTCTCATCCACCACTACCAGCCTGTGCACCTGCAGATTACAAACACAATCAGGCGCCGTTCAGCTGGAGCACCGGGATTTTACAACGCTGTCATGTGTGACAGTAACACACAAAGATGTTCACAGAAAAACTACAATGTAGTCAAATTAACTCCAAATGAAATGGTTTTGAGCTTGGCATTTTAAGTGGAAGTTGCAATAGCCTTTTTTGCTTTTCATATATCTGATTCAAACAGCTTCTCAGACTAGAAAAAAAAAAGTAAGGCAGGACTTGATTTTGCTAATGGGGAATTGAATGGATGGTTGTGGTTTGCTATTGCTGTGATGTCATTTGAGTGACAGGTTGTCCCGCCCTCGGGCCTGTAAACACGTCATCGGAGAAGAGAAGAGATGCTACAAGAGGGAGGGGAAATTATTTTGATTAACAATTAAGAGGGCACATTAAATAATAAAATAAAAAAAGATGATGAGCATGGATAAAACATTTATACTGCAATATTCCATAAGAAAAAAAGAATGGTCGATTTTGATTTCATGTTGACTTTAATGAAGTATTTAAATAGATTATTTTCAATAGAGTGAGTCTGTGGCATGCCGTTGATTACCACGTAAAATATTTTTAAAATGTGCCATATGTAGACTGCAAAAACCCTAACATTTAAAGTAATGCACCCATAATGGAAGCAGACTTGAGGGTTTAAAAGCACAAATGTTAGTTCTTTATCATTAAAAAATATATATGTTACTCCGAGGAGTAAAGCATCTAAACGGTCCATCGCAAGTGGGATTTCATTTCTAGTGGGGACGTAACTCCTGTGGGTAGCGTTTGCTCTCTGTAAACAGTTTTTCTTCCCATGGGTGATGTGTGCATTGAGTAATTCTCACCTCAGCTTTGACAATCCTGTCCACTATAGTGTCCAGGGTCTCATGTCGATAACACTTCATAACACCCTCGAAGTACTGTGAGCGATGCAGCAGAGCCTGAGTCACGGTGATGTCCAGATTATTGTAGGTCTTCTCAGCAGCCAGATTCTACACACACACACACACACACACACACACACAGAAAGCGACGCTATTGAACCTCCACATACAGCTGAACTATACACTACTACACATCACTAGTCATTACTAATCAATCCTAATGAGTAAACATACATGTGATGCAGCATCACATATTTATTGTACGGAAATACATATTTGACACACTTTGTTTAAACAGCTTCAGGTGACTTACATTTACTTTATTGTACCCAATCGACCTTATTCAGGTCAAGCAGAATTCATTTCAATGTAAACTAGATTCAATGGATACAAATGGATTTGAAGGGACATATGAATAGATACATGACATGTATTAAAGAAATGAATACATTTATTCAGCCAGGATGCATTAAATTCATCAAAGTGACTGACAAAATACATTTACTATGTTACATAAGTTTTATATTACAAATAAATGCCGTTCTTTTTAACATTAAAATCTATTATGGTTTCATTAAAGTATTAAGCTGCACAAATGTTTTGAACATTGATAATAATAAGAAAGCAAATCAGCATATTAGAAAGATTTCTGAAGGATCATGTGACACTGAAGACTTGAATAATGATGCTTTGCATCACTAATATAGGAATATAGGAAACACTTCTTTTAAATGATTTCTTTTACTTTATTTAATCAAATCAAAGCAGGTTAAACTTTTTAACGGTAATGGTAGTGTTTTTGTGTAGAGATTTCTGACAGAATATTTTAAAATTGAGAACTAGAAAAAAATATATATTCAATTTAGAAATATCCATGACTTTCCAACAAAAACACAATTCTAATTTTCTCTGTCAAGTGTATTTATATAGCGCTTTTCACAATAGGATATGTGATCCTTGTATAATTTTTACAACTAATATTTTATTTTATTTTATTAATATTATTCTTTAAGTAGTTATTCTTCAACTTAAAGTAGTATATTAAAAGCACAACTTACAATGACATCAAATTTGGAGTAAATGTCCACAACCTTTCCTTTGGGAGGAAAACGATGGAAAGCAAATATGAGACATTCACATATCTGTACAGTGAAAATGTGTTTCTAAGAAAGGCTTGACAGAATAACTGTTAGAAAAGCAGTGTGTTGTTACCCGTAACATCCACCACTGGCAAGGCAGACACTCTCCTGTCCACAAACATGCCCAGCGCTTTAATAATGGGTGTATCCGGGTGAATGAAAGCAATGTTGCTGTACGTGCCAATGCCCAGCTCCTCCAGACTCTGCCTCATGAAGGCTGCTTTGGGCATCTCACACACCTACAACAACACACACACACATACTAGTTTGTATGATAATAATTGTATGCATAAAAGATCAGTAAGCCTAAAGGAAGTGGTGTACTCACAAAAAGCTGCAGAAACTTGAGGATTCTCTTGTGTGTGAGGATATACAGGGCGTTTCCTGTGACTGGATCGATCACTGGCAAGCGATGGATCTTATTTTTGATGAGTGAGTAAACAGCATCAAATATACTGGGGGGAGGGAAACAGCAAAACAACGATTGTCTTTAGATGCTTTGGTCACTTGTGAGGCTGTGTGTATGATTAAGGACTGACTACTGAATGCACATCAAATATGTACAAACTTTCAGCACCAAACAGCATGTTCTCAATAAAGAATCCTTCTGAAGATACACCAGAGTCTCCTGGTCTTCACTTCAGAGTTTCCTACAGGTTCATGCATCATGCAATAAAAATGTTAAAACAAGGTATAGAAAAATATGACCCAGTGTCTCACCTTGCATCTGGAGATATGTTGACTAAGGGTTTAAAAGTTTCTTGCAAGTAAAGCTCTGTTGATGCAAGCAGAAATGAAAAGAATCAAAGCACATTAAAGTTAACCAAGAAAGAAAATAAATCAAAATAGTGTGTTATTTACAAAAAGACAAATTTCCAAACATGGGTGTGAGTAAATAACATGATTTTCATGATCGGGTGTATCCCGATATCCCTTCAGTGAATAATAATAATAAAAAAATCTACATAAATGCCTATTGTGTGACAGTTACATAGCAAATGAGTGTAAGCAGTGGTGAACTGAAAACATATTTACCTCTCCAAGTCTCAATTTTATGCTCCTCCAGCTCATATATTTGTACCTGAGGCATATGTTACAGAATATGACTTAAAATGGAAAAACAAACAGCATTTATTAAAGGAGTGGTTCACTTTAAAAAAAAACTTTTGCTGAAAATTTACTCATCCCCCATGTCATCCAAGATGTCCATGTCGAAAAGAAATGAAGGTCTTTGATGAAAACATTCCAGGATTTTTCTCCATTAAATGGACTTCAATGGGAACCAAACGGTTCAAGGTCCAAAAGACAGTTTCAGTGCAAATTGTTCAAAGGGCTTTAAACGATTCCAGACGATGAATAAGGGTCTTATCAAGCGAAACGATTAAATAAAAAAGTTTAAGTTTTATAAGCTCAAATGGTCGCCTTGCTCTGTTCTGTGATGCGGGTTCGTGACTCTCCTGTTCGAACTCGTTTATCAAAACGAACAAATCTTTTCTCGTGTCATTTGGTTCATTCAACAAACAAAATGAATGAGTTGACTCTGGAAAAGATTCGAAGAGGATAGTCACGAACGCGCATCACAGAACAGAGCAAGGCGACCATTTGAGCTTATAAAACTTTTTATTTATTTATTTTTTTAAATGAGCGATCGTTTCACTTGATAAGAAAGCCCTTTAAAGCCCTTTGAACAGTTTGCAGTTTGTACTGAAACTGTCTTTTGGACCTTGAACCATTTGGTTTCCATTGAAGTCCATTATATGGAGAAAAATCCTGGAATGTTTTACTCAAAAACCTTAATTTCTTTTTGACTGAAGAAAGAATGACATGGATAGCTTGGATGACATGGGGGTGAGTAAATGAAAAGTTTTTTAAAAGTGAACTACTCATTTAAGTGAATACATGCAGTAGAAATGGCACGGCAAAAATGTTTTTCTTCAGATATGGCACTTCTACTTGTAGATCTGAACAAACCAGCACCGTTTCTGTGATGTGTGAATCCTTACCAGCGGGGATTTGTAGTATCTGTGCAGTATGATGATGAAATCTGTGATGGTTAACATTCCTATTGAGAAAACACACCATCATTAGAGTACAACCTCCGGTTAGCAGCATGCTGACTTATCTGCCTGAAGAATTCACCCATTATTTACAAAGTTCTATACATGACCTTTGATAATGAATAATTTGATGATTTCAGCGTCTAACAAGAGTGAACACATTTGACCATGTTTAAATCCACTTTATCCCAAAATATCAGCACAGAAAATGTGAAAAACACCAGCAAATTCCATCTGGACTGGCTGGCTTATATCTAACTGCAGTTCAAAACAATCCAGACAGGAAGTAAAGAGCAATGAATTTCAACCAATTTACATATTATTGTTAGCTTGCCAATCTAAGCATGTCCAATTATGTAACAGGTGAGCAAAAAATGTCCTGAAGCAATGTTTTAATTTCATTATTAATTATTTTTGACAATACAGGAGGTGTTATGGACTAGCAGGTTAAACATTTTCTGTCTGTATGGCTGAAAAAAAGACATAACTCTAGTGAAAAGAACGACAGAAATGCAGGTGAGAGCATGGGCACATGTCTGTGTGTCTCTGTGTGTGTATGTGTCCTTGCTCACCCACAAAGCTTTGCTTTTTGGTTTCCCATAATGGGGCAGCTCGAACTCCATTAGCAACCAAGGCAAAGAAAGCTTTCTTTACCTAGCAGAGAACAAAGGATTCATAAAACAATGCTTTTCTTTTAGATGCCTTTAAAAACACTTCTGGAGAAACTGGTCATGTGAGCCAAAAATCACAGGAGACACAATGAGTAAGTGCAACAAGGGCTCAAAAACATTTACACACCTGACAATAAAATTTGGCCTTAAAAAAATCTTACCGATTGTATTATGTGTTGATTAAAACATATTTTCCCCTATGACAACAGGATTATTACGATGTTTCCCCGCAAAGCAACAAACAGCACCAGTCCCTTGCAGTCATAGAAGATAAACATACAGTATTGCTTATTTATTGAAAAGCAACCTTGAGCTTGGGAAAGGAGCTTTATGAATAAAAACTTTTATTAAGAATAGTCAATATGTTAGGCATCATAGAACAAGACGACAATGTTAGAAGTCTATAAAATGTCAGTTTCTATATTTCACTTACTGTACATCAGCCAGTGGTTCATTCTTCATTTTACCAATAAAGCCATCAGTCCACTAGTGTGTAAGGTTTTATTTACTCACCAATGCCATTCTTTACTCACATTTGCCACATTTTTGGGCCCTTGGTGCAACATTTCTAACACAAATAGTCTCCGGCTCAGCTATCCATTAAAAATTAACTTGGAATTCATTATAGAAGCCTTTTCAAAATATGGCCCATAAACACAGCATTTTTATATGTTCACAATGCAAACAGGCATAACACTTCCTCATTTCATTTCGGAAAAGTCAGAAAGAAGTATGACTATCATGTCACTCCCCCAAACATAAAGTCCAGGCATTAAACTGCACTGATCTCCTCTTCTCTAAGCCTTTAATATTTCAAACGGGCCCTCAGCCAGCGGAAAGTCAACGAGGTCAATGGGTTATAAGGATGTGTTAGCCCAAAATCTAATAACAGCACATACCTGCACATGATTACTGATTAACCATAACAAACTAGCTTTACGACCGCTTCACATACACTTCAAAGAGACCGTGTCCATTTCAGTCATCACCACCTCAAGATTGATTTACTTATGAAACATTAACCACAACGATTTAAACAATACGTGTTTAAACTGTGAATCAAAACTGAAAGACAGTAACTATGACTTATACTAAAGCAAGTATCAGAAAAGCATAATAACAAACTGCACTCAATATGCAATTTTCTGCATTTATAGAACACCAGAATTGCAAATCAAGCGAACTGCATGGAATATTATATCCCAGAATTCAATATGCCCAATTTTACCATTTGCAGTGTGATGAATGTACCAGGTGCAATTACAGCTGTGATTTTTGACACACAGAATGAAGAGGAAATGTGTATTGTATAATTCCCAAGTTTCATGAACTATTTCTACAATAGAAGGCAGCATAGAGTGTTAACAGAACAATATGCAGGAATTAATAAGATACTTTCCTATTCTAAACATAACCCAAAACACCATAACCAAATCTTTTCTCTTTCTGTTCTAATACTGGACAACAGAAGACATTCAAGAACTACAAGATTCAAGTAGTTACCTCTAGTGTAGTGTCAAAAACCACTAGTTTGGAACTGGTGGGGATGAGGTCATAGCACTTGTGGGATTTCATAAAGCGCATGTAAATATCACTGTCTGGCTCTTCAGCAGCTGGAAGAAAAAAAAAGAAGAAATCATCAGAATCACCACCTAACTCTAATACAATTCACCCATAAATTAAATTTGTCATAATTTTCTCACCCTCAAGTTGTTGCAAAACTGTATGAATTTGTTTCTTCTGCTGATTACTTTTTTTTTTTTAAATATCTAATTTTGTGTTCAGCAGAAGAAAGAAACTACTAACTACAGGCTTGGAACAACTTGAGGGTGAGTAATAAATGATTACAGAATTTTCATTTTTGTGTCAAGTATTCCTTTTACTATAACTCAATTATACTGTATAATTAAATCAATGTACAGTGAAATTACGTTATGAATAAAAAGCACATTTTTCCCCACAATGCCATGCAAAAACTACATCCAACACACATAAGAAGAACAGATGAAAATTTAATTTAGGCTGTATAGACATAAAATAAGCAAACAATACAGAGCACGAGTGTAATCCTTTACCTTCATCGTCAAGTTCAAGTTTTTCCAGCATGCCTTCCGCAAGTACACCGCTCTAAAACACAAATACACGGGCGGATGACTTCATCAATAATCACTACCTCAAGACAAGTTAGTAGCAATACCCTGTTAGACATTATGGAATGGTAGCGTCCATTTTTAAATCTGTTCCTCCTCAAACAAGTGGTCTGCTTAAAGATAAAATAACACACAACACAGCAGTCTGCAGTCTGTTCACCACATTGAAGAGTGGTCTTATGTGCATAATGTTTTCCAGGCACAGGTTTCAGTTAGAGATTCATTACGCGCTGTGGTGAAATGACGGTCTTCCCCGCAGAGGTGACAGTGGAACAGTCCGATTATATTGTTTTTCTTTTAACGTCTGTATTCTGCCGTCAGACCAAACGAGTCGGCACATGTAGAGTAGGCAGCCTACTTCATTTTTAGCGTATAATGTCAACTCTGCATCTGAACTGAAGCGATCATTTTGCCCTAATAGTTTAAGCACTGAAGCGAACGCATCCAAACAACGCAATGCGAATTCATTGGTCATGCATAAATTAAAATGACCCACTGTGGCTTCGTCTCAAACCCTGGCGACTGAGCCGCCTACATAGTCAACATTTTAACCATCCTGAGTGCGTGACCCAATACATTGACTCCTCTTGGCAGTCGCTGCAAAAAAGTACACGACGAGGAAATAAGGTAGCCTACATACTTTAAGATATTAGTGAATCTTCCAAAAATCTTAAGGAAGCCTGGCTGTTCCAGCCACAAACACTAATAAAAAGCTTATTCAAAATTTCATCAACAATGTCACGATAGAAAATCTCTTACGACCGTTTTTTTTTAAACCTTTAAGACCTTACTTTATTTTTGTTTTCTTTGCCCATCACGTTTTCCGTTTCATCTCCACGTTGTCTCCTTGGTAAACAATTACACAAACTTTTGAATAATCTTTACAAAATTGTTGGTCATTATGCAAATGACAACACCACAACTGGGATACAATTTTATTTGGTGTAAATAATTTAAAATAAAAAATAAAATAGATTTGTTTATTCACAGTTTGTTTAGGTTATTATAGATTTAAAAATGCAATAATAAAATGTGATGGATTTCCATAATTTTAAGATTACATTCGAGTCTGCAACAGGTGTAAAACAATAATATACGTAAAGGGCACATAAAAAGTAGCAACAATAAATTAAGGGCAGCATGGTTAAACAAAGTTCTTTCTACTCAACAAAACGAAAAAAGTGTCCTTTTAAATATTTTTTAAATAATTTTTTAAACAGTTTTTTTTTTAAAATCAACCCAACATGTATGCAGTGGAAGAAACCCAATAAAAGTAAAACGTTTCGTATAATTGTGAATTTGCAACTTTATTTCTCATATTTGCTATGCAGTGCCTAACTTTTCAATTTCATAAAATGTGAATGTGCCAATTTTAAAATCATGTTCATATGGTTCGTGATTCAGGGTAAAAAAAAACATTAAAAGTGTAACTCGTTAATATTTTCTCATGTTTGTGTCATTTCATTATCTTAGGACTATATCCCACAGTCGCAAAGTTGCATTAACTCAATAATAAATGCTTTGCAGTGAACTTCATAACACACTGTCCAGCACATACTTTACAAGTAATTTTCCCAATATCTTCACAGATTACATTCATTATAGATATGCAAGTGAAGCAGACTATGCAGTGGATGACCTTTTGCTAATGATAAATACGAATATGAAATAATCAGACAATCATCATCAAATTATCAAGAACGCCTGTGCTTGAGCTCAGCTGCACCAGCAGGAGCACAAACACATTGCTGACACAAATATCAATCCCTATGACATTAACTGTCCATAAATATTTGATGCTTGAGCTACTAACATTTCTAAACAAGAAAAAGCGTTTGCCCAACAGCTTGTTGATATTAAAAGATACATCAAACTTTATATGTTCGGTGTAGAAGATTAGCAAACTCTGTTTTTCTTTTCAATAAATATGCCATTAGTTGGTTGAAGGTCCCTGCTCAAATTGATCAAGCCATTCAAACATACAGATTGCAATTCCATCTGGTGCCACTAGTGGTGCACAAATGACTTGCTTCACTACGGGAAAACGGGTAAACTACAGTAAAGCCCAGAAAGCACATGTGAAGATGTTCACTCACCTGGCGTGAGGTAGAGTTAAAGGTGTGCAAGGCGATAGGGGGTTTGGTGGTGGCGGTGCTCAGGCTGAAGCGCTGACCTGTGTCAGGGGGAGACGAGAGAGAGCGGGAACGCCGTTCCTCCACACGCTCCGTGGGACTGGGGGTCTCCGTAGGGAAGACCGGGGGAACTGGACTCTGCGTCGGGGTGGTGGGGGGAGTCAAAAGCCCAGAGCCTGTGAGACGCATCAATATAGAAGAAAATGTAATCTGTGGCATCATAGGAAAGGAAGGTGTTCCTACAACAACATTACGCAGTTTTTAAAAGAAGTTTCACCAAGGCTGCATTTATTCAATCAGTAAAAACAGCAATACTACAGTAATAACTGTTTTGTATTTCAAGTTATTTTAAAAGGGAGGGCGTTCTCACATTTAGCTCCTAAACTCTGGAATAGCCTTCCTGATATTGTTCAAGGCTCAGACTCACAGTTTAAAACTATAAAGATGCATCTCTTTAGCTAAGCATTCACATAGTGATTACCTTATACCACTGTTGAATCAGATCGAATGCATTAATATTATGAACAGCAGCTATACTAATTATTTCCCATATGCTTTTCTGCTGTTATCTCGGGACACTAGTCCCGAGGTAAATAGCGTTCGTCAGCTCCAGTTTGTCTCCAGCCTCTCACGGAGACCTCAGATGCACCAACACCTGCGGCGAGATGACTAAACGCCTGTGAAGAGACGACCCAATGCCGGCAATGTTATTCCCTAAATTAACTAACTGGATTTTTTCTATGTACATTTCTGAAATGCACTTTTTCTAAAGTTGCTTTGAAACAATGTGTATTGTGAAAAGCACTATACAAATAAATTTGAATTGAATTGAATGTGGGGTTAACACTGCAAAAGCTGGTTTCATAGTCCCAGGTCAAAAGCGATGCTAACCCCGCTTCTAAAGTGTAAAACTGGGTTTAATACAACTTTAGCCCAGAGTTAAGCGTAGTTTGAAAAGGAAAAACTTTTCTGAAAAACTGTTATTGGCTACTCATTTTTCAAAATATGTTCTTATGTGTTCCACAGAAAAAAAAGTCCTTTTGGGGTAAACTATCCCTTTAAGATCGCCTGTTCCTAGACCTCCAGGGCAGCGTCACTTCTGTCTCTAAACCAGAGGTGTCCAATCCTGCTCTTGGAGGGCAATCTTCTGTGGAGTTTAGCTCCAATTTTGAAGCCTGGACTTACAATTACTGCCGCATACGCATGTCTGTTAAGTCCATGAAACCATAGGTTTTCCCATATGTCATTTTAGGTTTATGAAGGGTGCTCGAGAGTACCCCCCTTTGTGGCCCTCGATGTGCACTTTTGCCGAGCCCACACTGAAGCGAGCTCCACAAACAGACTTCTTCCCGACAGTTGGGGTTACATCACAAAGGTGCGGCTTTCTGTAGGGATGGGCAACGATTAATCGCATCCAAAATAAAAGTTTGTGTTTACATAATATATGTGTGTGTAGTGTGTATAATTAATTTGTATATATAAATACACACACACGCATGAAATATTTGCATGTATATACTTTATATATATTTACACATAATTAATATTATATATACATATTTGATATATTAATAACACATTTTTCTTAAATATACACATACATGTGTGGGTATTTATATATACAAATTAATTATACACACTGCACACACATATATTATGTAAACACAAACTTTTATTTTGGATGCGATTAATCGCGATTAATCGTTGCCCATCCCGAGTGTTTAGGGTGCCATTTGAGACAGAGCTTTTCAGTCCCAGTAGTCCCATTTACCCACTTGTAAGCAATTGCCTTTTTCAAAACAAGTAAAAGCTTTAAAATATCAGGAGGGGGTATTACTGATGTATCTATGCCACAATAAACCCAAAGCGCTTGCGATAACCACAGACCATATTTATGTAATTTAACCAAAACCACTTCAAAATACCCACTGACCTCAGGTTGATGGAACTGGAAGTAAAAAAAAAAACATGCTAACTTGTTTCTGGGTTTTGGCCTACAAACTATTTTTTTTTTTTTTTACATTTTTTATCCTTGCAGCACACATTGACAATGGACCTTTTTGCCTGACCACATCTTAAAGGGTTAGTTCACCCAAAAATGAAAATTAAGTCATTAATTACTCACCCCCATGCTGTACCAACCCCGTAAGACCTTCGTTCGTCTTCAGAACACAAATGAAGATATTTTTGATTAAATTTGAGAGCTGTATAACTACCACATTGGCTCCTAAAGGACTGCCTCTTGACGGCCCAGAAAGTCAAGAAAAGTCATGAAGAAAATGTTTAAATATCCCAAGTGACTACCGTGGCTCAACTATATGTTTATCAAGCGACGCGAATACTTTTTGTGCGAAAAAACAAACAAAAATAACGACTTTATTCGACTATTTAAGAGAATTGCAATCTGCTCGAGAATTGCGAGAATTGCGAAATTGCGATCTGCTCACACCAGCTTACACTACTTCAGATCGCAATTCTCGCGCATGCGTCGTGGAAATCTAAGGAAGTCTCGTTCTGGCCTACAAGGAAGAAAAGAAATAGTCGAATAAACTCGTTATTTTTGTTTGTTTTTTCGCACAAAAAGTATTCGCGTCGCTTGATAAACATATAGTTGAGCCACGGTAGTCACTTGGGATATTTAAACATTTTCTTCATTGACTTTCTGGGCCGTCAAGAGGCAGTCCTTTAGGAGCCAATGTGGTAGTTATACAGCTCTCAAATTTAATCAAAAATATCTTCATTTGTGTTCCGAAGACGAACGAAGGCTTACGGGGTTGGTACAGCATGGGGGTGAGTAATTAATGACTTAATTTTCATTTTTGGGTGAACTAACCCTTTAAGGGCCAATCCCAATTCTACCCCTTACCCCTTCACTTTCCCCTTCCCCTCCGTTTTGCGCGTCCACGTGAAGGGGTAGGGCTGTCCCAATTCTCTTTTGGTTGGAGGGGGAGGGCTAGGGTGAAGGGCCAGATAGCCCTTCAAACGAAGATTTTTCGGGAGCACACTTCAAACGAAGGGGTATGAGAAGTGTCACTGCTAACCCAGACTGGCTGCCCAAGCGACAAAGGAGACCCATAAATTTAAGTATTTGTGGCTTTAATAAGTATTATAACGACAAATAATGATTTGCTTTATGTTACATTCAATATTGTGTTCATATTTACGGTCAGTTTCTTCACAGAAACGTTTGTAAAAAAATCGCTAAAATTACTGTAGTTTGCTAACGATAGTCCCGCAACATATTTTCGTCGTCTCCGTTGTTTCCTTCGAACTTCACAAGATGCAAGAAAATAGCTGTAACCCACGCAACTGAGATAACTGCAGCTGTCGACGGGATCTTGGAAGTTGTGATAAACATCGCCGCATATCCTGTGACGTAGGCGCTAGCGACGACTTATAATGACGTTTAACGGAGGCGTAGTGGTGTCCCATTTCTTAGGGGAATATTTTCACCCCTACGCATTGCCACTCTGTTTCTAGGGGTCAAGGGGAAGGCGAAGGGGTAGGGCTAGGGGAAAGGGAAGGGGTAAGGGGTAGAATTGGGATTGGCCCTAAGTCTTCGTCATAACAGCCTCTCCATCCTATCCATTCAGGCCTTTTCCTCCAGCATGGCTAGGTGGTTGCATGAAATACAATACAAGTTTTCTCTGTCACCCCTTGATTTATGTCGGTAAATGTGAGGAGCTTATAAGAACAGTTTTGCTGAGATCCGCGCTGTATCACTGATGCCACACTAGTAGTAACGCTAACGCACACTGAAGGATGCTTGTTAGATGAAGGTACACTACAGTAAATCCCCAATATCATTCTATTGAGCTTGGACCCAAACTACTGTACACTTCTCATAAAGCATATGTGGGCCGTAAAAGCCATTATGCGTGCACATGAACATGAGTTTGTGTTCCTATCTATCTCCTGACATTTAGCCACATTCTCCCAGCTGGCTTAGACCTGTTTGGTGTGTTGCTGCGTTAGCTTCTTATTTTAGCCTTGCCACTGCTACACATTCCACAAGGGCAGATAACACTCACTCACAGCAAAGGGTCAGACCTCTAGTGTGTATGCTGGCATGCTGATCTCAGACCAGTTCGACTTCTTTCCATGGTAATGTTAGAGAATTGTTTAAATGAGGGATTTTGGTTTGATGGCACCATTTACTGCGAGACCTAAGGATGACTACACATCTTAATTCAGTTCAACAATAATGATATAGTTTGAAATATGGCCACATAGCCTTTGACCCATTTGGAGAAATGAGTGTCATCTAATCTAATTGTGTACATGCCGTTTACATTATGTTTTCTTCCTTGTCAGTAATTTGAATTACTGTCGTGGTACATAACTATATTGAGCAAGAAGACTATTTGTCATGCTTTCAACAGTTGCAACTTGAGAAACAGAGGCCAACGCTTTCAGACACTTCAATGGCTCTTATTCAGCAAATGATAGTCAGTCAGGAAACATACTGCCTCTGAAAATCAATCTTCAAACTAATCCTAATCTACATTATATCCTAAGCCTAAACCTAATTCAAATTTTGTGGTGAGGCAACCTGAGCCTGTTTGGTTTGCGTCAGGAACACTATTTCATGTGATACACAGTAGGACACCACTGCGACTCTAATACAACTCTCCAGTCAGGCTGATATAATGTGACCCATCATATGATATGATTCAGGTCATTTGTACACGTAACCAGACATACTGGACATGTAGTAGCCCTCAAACCGTGTTCATTTTATAGCCCCTAATCCTGTAATTGTGGGCAAATGTGGGCACATAGGACCCAGGTGTGATCCTAATTTTTATTTATTATAAATGTTATATCACTGTCTTCGATAAAGTTTTGTCTATCCATTTATGGTGTTTTTTTTTATTTTGGGGGTATCTTTGAATTTATTTACTTCAAAAAGTACCATATTTTCTATGTAAATTATGCTTATTTTTATGTTTTATTTTTATTTTATTTTTTTAACTACATTAAAATATCATTCCAATAAGTTCTTAGAGCTAAAACCTAAAGATGAAGTGACTTTGCTGTTTTTGAATGGGAAAATTTTTTCCCATTCATTTCTATGGGCATCCATTTTTGACCCAAATACAAGATTAAGGAGTTTTTTTTCACCCACTTAACATTGTAGAATTGAGTAAAAAAAAAAGTGTGTGTGTTCAGGAGGCAAACTTAGGAAAAGTAGCCAAGTCTTGTACCGCTCAGATCAAGGGAAGTATTTTTTAAAAATAAATTTGCCCACATTTGTCCAGAATACGGTTTTAGGGTTAAAAGGTGTTCTTTAAACGTGTTTCATTTCTACACTACTAGCAGTGTCGTACAGTATTTCAAAAATATTGGCTTTCCAAATAGATTTACCAAACACTACCCTCATCTTCAATTGCTCAGCCAATAGATATTCCCACCCCAAACCCATGCCATTGGTTGAGCTAATATTGCTATCATTATGTTGGTCTGTTAAGAACACCCAAAACAAGCAAGATAATGTGTTTATACTTTTAGATAAAATCAATTTACAGCTTAACCTCATAGGGGATTATCACGCTTCCGGGTTTCATGGGCGGGATTTGTCAACTTTGTGCATGTCCACTGCCGACGCAGTTCAACAATGGCTGAGACGAATGCTATTTATGTCACTGCTCTGTTCCACTTTGTAAATCTAACCAACAATGCCAACCCTACGTAAGTTTTCATGGACTAAATTGAGTATAAGGAAGAAGTGGATTAAAACTTTAAAATAAAACAAGGTAGCACGTTTGTTTGCAGCCGGCACTTTAGTGAATCAATTTACCAGGGATGCCGTATAAATAAACTTAAGTGTAATCCGTCATCAGTTCACCAGCGAGATCAGTGATTCAACGGAAGTGGCAGTGCACAAAGATCACAGAATCCGGAAGTACTATGTATCAGCGTGATAATCCCCTATTGGAACAGCTTACTTAGTTGTTTCAAGCATATTGAAAATATTTTAACAATCGAAAAATTACAATCCCCTCAAAGTCTGTCCAAAGTCAAGTTTTACATCTCCATATATAGTATGCATTTCGATATAATATAGTATGCAATAGCAAAACATATGAGTTTTATTTCCCACTTCAATTTAAGTTTAGTAAGTTTTACTCCTAATGGAACACACAGCCACATTTGTGTTTGCATCACTGTGACGAAGGCATCAGCTGACGGTTTCGGGGTAGACCCTGAACCAAATTAGCTCTGAAAAGAGTTTCCCTTCCAATTGATTAATAAAGATATACATAATACACAGGCTCAATGTGGACCATGCAGACCAACTGTACACTGGAATGTCTATTAGTAGCCAAGTCAGCAGATCATAAATGATTGATCAAGTTCAAACAACAATATGTGTCATGGCACTTTATACAACATACAAATATGACCAATTGACGAACAACACAGCCAATCCCTGCCTCATAATAGCACAAGGCTGTAACATTCCACTGCCAGGCAAATATCAATACTGTTATGTCTAGCTGAAGGCTCTATACAGAGACACATCCTGATTAGTACCGTACCAGACGGACATTCCAACTCCGACTGGCGTCTCCCGGTGAGCAGCTCGTCGTCCTTGCGCCTCTTTGTCCGACGCAAACTGCCAAACCTCTTCATGGGAACCAGCAGGCCTCACGTCCGACCTGATGATCGACCATACCCTCCTAATGCACAACACAGAGATCCTGTTCGGATAGCAGAGAAGCTAAAGCAAATGTCCTGGATTCCAGAAGAGGTTCTCGTTCGTAATGAAACCACCAGTTCTAGATGATGGAGCCAAACTAGTGCCTTCAGAAGTGTCTCTTATGCCAGTCTCTTTGTGTTTTCGGTCTGATCTTTACAGTTGTCACATGTCCCAGCAGTCCACTTGTAATGCTTTAGTACCCTTTGTAGAAATGAAATCCCGGCATTGGCTGTATCCCAGTGCTATTGATCCCCTGTCTCCATGGAGCATGTGCAGTCCGTCACTCTGCTTACTGTGTCAGTTGAGCAGACCCTGCTGACGAAAGGCAGACATGCTAAGGACCCCCAGTGTCGCAGATTGTCTCAGAAGTGATGCCTCTCTTCACTCATCCGCCTGCTCTCTCTCTCCTCTCGCTTTTCTCTTCTCCTCCTCCCTCTCTCTCTCACTCTCTGTTCGTGGAGCGTGCAGTCCTGCCCTCTCTGCAGGAAATTGTCAGGTGCAGCTGTGTGTCTTTAAAATAGCATACATGGCAGGAAGCTGCTGTAAAATGAGACCATGCAACACAAGCTATAGCCACACTATTTGCTTGGCCACTGAATTTGCATACAGATACTACATTTCTTTTACTCTGCTAATGTATTTTTTTGGTTTGTTTTTTTGGTCTTTGTGTCACCCTCCCACGTTCCTCTTGATGTTCCTATTTCTAAAACTTTCAGTTTTGCTATGCCATTTGACTTCCCCTTAAATAAATAAAATTCTTAAATTGAATTACTACAGTAAATATATGAATGCAATATATGAATGTCATCAAAATGTCATTTATGTGAAATTACTGAACTTTAATATACAAGCTTAATAAAAAATTATTATTCTAGAAGAAAATTTCAAATGGCACTTAGAGGCTTTTGCATCTGAACTCTTCGTGTATAATAGGCTATTATTATTATTAATAATAATATTTTGATGCTTCAAAAAGTTAATATTGAGACTGTAAAGCGAATACATTTGAATCTGTGGTTTAGTCCAAATTTTCTGAAGAGACACAATTTATTTTATATGATGAACAGAGCGTGAGAACAAACCTCATTGGTTCTTGCAGAAGCTCAAATTTGCCACATAACACGAGAATGAACCTCATTGGTTCCTGAGGAAGCTCAAACGTGCTGCATAACACACGAGAATGAACCTCATTGGTTCTTGAGGAAGCTCAAACGTGATGCGTAACACAAGAATGAACCTCATTGGTTCTTGAGGAAGCTCAAATGTGATGCGTAACACGAGAATGAACCTCATTGGTTCTTGAGGAAGCTCAAACGTGATGCGTAACACGAGAATGAACCTCATTGGTTCTTGAGGAAGCTCAAATGTGATGCGTAACACGAGAATGAACCTCATTGGTTCTTGAGGAAGCTCAAACGTGCTGCGTAACACGAGAATGAACCTCATTGGTTCTTGAGGAAGCTCAAATGTGATGCGTAACACGAGAATGAACCTCATTGGTTCTTGCTGAAGCTCAAAAGTGCTGCATAACACACGAGAATGAACCTCATTGGTTCTTGCTGAAGCTCAAAAGTGCTGCATAACACACGAGAATGAACCTCATTGGCTCTTGAGGAAGCTCAAACGTGATGCGTAACACAAGAATGAACCTCATTGGTTCTTGAGGAAGCTCAAACGTGATGCGTAACATGAGAATTAACCTCATTGGTTCTTGAGGAAGCTCAAACGTGATGCGTAACACAAGAATGAACCTCATTGGTTCTTGAGGAAGCTCAAACGTGATGCGTAACACGAGAATGAACCTCATTGGTTCTTGAGGAAGCTCAAACGTGATGCGTAACATGAGAATGAACCTCATTGGTTCTTGAGGAAGCTCAAACGTGATGCGTAACACGAGAATGAACCTCATTGGTTCTTGAGGAAGCTCAAACGTGATGCGTAACACGAGAATGAACCTCATTGGTTCTTGAGGAAGCTCAAACGTGATGCGTAACATGAGAATGAACCTCATTGGTTCTTGAGGAAGCTCAAACGTGATGCGTAACATGAGAATGAACCTCATTGGTTCTTGAGGAAGCTCAAACGTGCTGCGTAACACGAGAATGAACCTCATTGGTTCTTGAGGAAGCTCAAACGTGATGCGTAACACGAGAATGAACCTCATTGGTTCTTGAGGAAGCTCAAACGTGATGCGTAACACGAGAATGAACCTCATTGGTTCTTGAGGAAGCTCAAACGTGATGCGTAACACGAGAATGAACCTCATTGGTTCTTGAGGAAGCTCAAACGTGATGCGTAACATGAGAATGAACCTCATTGGTTCTTGAGGAAGCTCAAACGTGATGCGTAACATGAGAATGAACCTCATTGGTTCTTGAGGAAGCTCAAACGTGCTGCGTAACACGAGAATGAACCTCATTGGTTCTTGAGGAAGCTCAAACGTGATGCGTAACACGAGAATGAACCTCATTGGTTCTTGAGGAAGCTCAAACGTGCTGCGTAACACGAGAATGAACCTCATTGGTTCTTGAGGAAGCTCAAACGTGATGCGTAACATGAGAATGAACCTCATTGGTTCTTGAGGAAGCTCAAACGTGATGCGTAACACGAGAATGAACCTCATTGGTTCTTGAGGAAGCTCAAACGTGCTGCGTAACACGAGAATGAACCTCATTGGTTCTTGAGGAAGCTCAAACGTGATGCGTAATACGAGAATGAACCTCATTGGTTCTTGAGGAAGCTCAAACGTGCTGCGTAACACGAGAATGAACCTCATTGGTTCTTGAGGAAGCTCAAACGTGCTGCGTAACATGAGAATGAACCTCATTGGTTCTTGAGGAAGCTCAAACGTGATGCGTAACACGAGAATGAACCTCGTTGGTTCTTGAGGAAGCTCAAACGTGATGCGTAACACGAGAATGAACCTCGTTGGTTCTTGAGGAAGCTGAAAAGTGATGCGTAACACAAGAATGAACCTCATTGGTTCTTGAGGAAGCTAAAACGTGATGCGTAACACGAGAATGAACCTCATTGGTTCTTGAGGAAGCTCAAAAGTGATGCGTAACACAAGAATGAACCTCATTGGTTCTTGAGGAAGCTAAAACGTGATGCGTAACACGAGAATGAACCTCATTGGTTCTTGAGGAAGCTCAAACGTGATGCGTAACATGAGAATGAACCTCATTGGTTCTTGAGGAAGCTCAAACGTGATGCGTAACATGAGAATGAACCTCATTGGTTCTTGAGGAAGCTCAAACGTGCTGCGTAACACGAGAATGAACCTCATTGGTTCTTGAGGAAGCTCAAACGTGATGCGTAACACGAGAATGAACCTCATTGGTTCTTGAGGAAGCTCAAACGTGCTGCGTAACACGAGAATGAACCTCATTGGTTCTTGAGGAAGCTCAAACGTGATGCGTAACATGAGAATGAACCTCATTGGTTCTTGAGGAAGCTCAAACGTGATGCGTAACACGAGAATGAACCTCATTGGTTCTTGAGGAAGCTCAAACGTGATGCGTAACACGAGAATGAACCTCGTTGGTTCTTGAGGAAGCTCAAAAGTGATGCGTAACACAAGAATGAACCTCATTGGTTCTTGAGGAAGCTAAAACGTGATGCGTAACACGAGAATGAACCTCATTGGTTCTTGAGGAAGCTCAAAAGTGATGCGTAACACAAGAATGAACCTCATTGGTTCTTGAGGAAGCTAAAACGTGATGCGTAACACGAGAATGAA